>NC_087475.1:54810526-55113556 GCF_036417665.1 Passer domesticus | reverse complement strand
CCCATAGTCTTTTTCTGCTTAGCTGAAGTAGCAGGCCTGAGCCATGATTTTACAAGGCCTTCCTTTTGTAAGGCTTTACATATATGCAACAAAAAGATATGGTAATTAAAACTGAGATAAACATAGAAACATCTCAGTCTCAGAGAGACTGAAAAAAATATTTCTAATTTAGCCCTTTGGGATATATTTCTTTATATATCTGACTTTTATTTTATTTTAAATTCCAGAAGAATGACAATATCTCCAACTTAATGCTACATCTTTCTATGAAAAAGTTGAGGGCTTTAAGGTTTCCCAAAATGCAATTGCAAACACATTAACATGGTCACTACTCTCACAGACAAATTAGCTGAAGGATTCCAAAAATAGCTTTATTCTATTTTCAGTAGGTTTTGTTTCATTTTCAAAACATTCTGAAAAATAAGAAAAACACCTCGCTAAGCATTACCTTTTAGCACAATTCAAAATATTTTGAATTCTACTAATGCCACTTTTAGCATTCCACCATGTAAAATTAAATTCAAGCAAAAGAAAATGACAATTCAGAATCTCCAAAAATAATGAAAAAACAAAAATCATTAACAAGAAGGCTGGTCTTGGTGACTTAGATCTTTGTAACCAAAGACTCTGAAGAGGCTATTCCATCAAGCAGAACAGCAGACAAAATATTATTTGCCTTTCCCTCTAATTCTTTATTTCTTATGGGAATAATACATCAAAATTTATTTCTGGGAAATACATTACTGTAAACAGTGCTAAGGGTGATCAATCCAGAAAACACAAACATTTATGGGGGAGGATTTTTGCTATGTGAATCACAGTTTTCTACAGAAGTCTGTAAATTCTCATAAATGGTTGTTGACAAACTGTGGTTTGTGAAGTTAAAATAATATGATACTCCTAAATAACTAAAAAATTGGGAAGGAATATAGGTTATGATCTGATATTAAAATATTTTTGTCTGACAGGATCACTATTTTTCTTTAATGACATAATTGTTGAATGCTGTCCCAACCTCCTTTGTAGCATCATAATGGCAAGGATGTGCTCCCTACAGGAGCAGACTTGGGATAATGAGGACTGTGACAAGTTTTAATCAAGTCTGTTGTAGGCTGTATTGTTTCCTTCTTCTTCCTGGCCCTTTAGGGCTACCATAATGTTTTTCCTTTATAAAACACATATTCTTGATAACTATTTGTGTGTTCCTAAATGACTAGCCCAATTGAATCTATTGACTGCAGAAGTTAAGATAAAGGCTTTTGTTCTCAAGACTATAAAATGCAACTAAGAATGAAAAAGCTTTTAGCTACATATATCTCAATGTCAGCACAATAGCTCTAAAGTCTTTGCATCACTACCAGAATGCTTTTAAGAAATGGAAAATGAAATAATTCTACGAGACATATTAATAAAATTAAATACAAAAGAAAGTAAATTTTACATTTTTGTCTTCTACCAGTAAACAGTTTAGAGACCCTGATTCAAACTTTTATGGGACCAAAGGAGAGTGGCACCTTCCTTCTCAAGATTAATTGTGACTCCAAGATTTACTTCTGAAAGTGTTCTATGATCAGTTCAGACAAAACAACTCACATTCTATTGGCAAAGAAGAGCATTTTTTCTGATATGAGTTATCCTGAAAGTAAAGCTAGATGGAGCTAGAACATATTAATATATATTTTGCAAATTTACTTCTGATTGACTACTTGGTCTACATCATCTTGGTCAGGCCAACAAAAAGTGGAGATGCTAAATTGTAGCTTGATTCTGACTACTGGCCTTGTAAAAAGAAGTGCACTTTCAACAAATATCCATGGAACACTTTCCCATTAAGATGAGGATTATTCTAAAATTAAAAAAACCATAGAAACATAATTTCCCTTTTTTTGAATTTATACCCAAATCTGTTTACTTTTGCTGTTGTCATTTTAATACCATAATTTCAATATCAGAGGTGCACTTTATCCACTATTTCTTTTATTAAATCCTTCCTTATGTACTACTAGTCAGAGGTTGCTTGTGGAAAAAGTGTAAGAAACTAGTTAGAAATGTCCTTGCTTTTGCTCCTGAGGATAAGCAGCTGAAAGACTTCCAAACGCAAAGGTGATTAATTTGTCCATAATGGTGTTTAGTGTTTTGTCCTCAAAGTCATGTGTTTTGTACTCATTTTTTGAATCCATATAAGCTTTTGTTTCCTTAAATATTTTTTTATGAATTATTTTCATAGCTTTTTTTAATATATGTTTTCTGTTGTAGCCAAAATACTGTTCTGTATTCTTTGAACCTAAGATATTCTGTTTGTGTCTTGTTTTTTCCCTTACAAGAAACTATGAATATTCATTCTCCATTTTTTTTTTCATGTCATGGCTTTAAAGTAAATCTCTCATATCTTTTCTGATTGAAAAGTCATCTTCTTAATTATTCCTGGAGTAGGATCCACTTTATCCTTTTCAACAACTTTTTAATTAATCTCTTTAACTCCTTCAGTTCCATGTTTTTGAAATCAACACTCCAAAGCTTGTTTCAGTTTCCTCCATGTGGGTTCATCACATACTTATATTGATTCATTTTTTCCCTTGTTTCTTTGCTGATAAATCACACTGTATAATGAGATCCTTCTGCAATCCATTGCAGATGCTACTATCTTGACTCTGTGAATAATTTAGTCTGTGAAGTTTGTCACCAACTTTTCTAAGTCATTCATGTTCCTTCTCTATTCACCATCAAAAGTTGCTAACAGTTCCAACATTTGAATAGTAATTATTTATTATGTAATTATGAGACAGCTAAATCGGGATGTTATTCTGTAAAGGGAATAGATAATTATGTATGAGATAAAACATCTGAAAAAAATCAGCTCACATAAAGATGGCCACAAAAATCTTGTAACAAGCTGGTACCTCAGCTGTCAGTGTAGGAAGTGTAGAAGTGAATATGCATGCGTACAGCATTTTGACAAAGGCAATTTGCCATAAATGTAATCAATTTGGCAGCAAATGCAAATAAATATAAAATATGAAGGAACTCAAGATAGCTCCATCATGAACTCTGCTTCCGTATTAACAGTGAATTAAGGATAATGAATCCACAAGACATAGAAACAACTTCTGATTGATTTGGGAATTATTTCATATTCTTATAATCTGAAAAAGCATATTTGCTGACAGTGAAAAAAAACATGTATATCCTGTATACTTTTCCTGCCAAAGAATATTAGAAAAGAAAATAATTAAAAACTTCAAATTTTCCAGAATTCATCTCATGCAAAAATTTTTGTTTAATTGCGATGTCTTCTCTCTTAACCTTGCTATCTCTAGGATGTTTTCACAGGCCGTTAAAAGAGGCAAGAACAAAAGATGATTCTCATATTTGATAAAACAAAGGTTGACTGTTTTTGATCTGCCCAAAGGCCGTTTTTATGTAGAGCTCTTGTGGGGTCTATCTTGCATCCTATCATGTTTAATACCTTTTCCAATGACCTGGAGAAATAGGAGAAAAGCTACACACCAACTAAGTTTGTGGATAATTCTAAATTTTATGTGTATGTATATGTGTAAGCAGTCAGCATACAACAAAGGCACAGCTTCTGCCAGAGTGATGTAAAGAAGTTGGGGAATAAGAATAAGACAACAGAAACTTCATAATGAGGAAATGCAAAGTCCTGCATCTGCACATGCCAACCCTGTACCAGTACAGTTTGCTGATTGCCTCAGACAATGGTAACTCTGCTGGAAATTTGGTGCTCCTCATGGCCTGGCACCAATGAATCCAAACACTTTACTGTACTGAAATTCACTGACATGAATTTTATCAGTAGATATAGAGAAATTATCATTCTCCTTTACTCAGCAAGACATTAGCCTGAATCATAAAATCATAGAGTGGCTTAGTTTGGAAGGGACTTTAAAGGTCATCTAGTTTCAACTTTCCCTGAAAAATCCAGGGATGCCATCCACTAGACCAGGTCTCTCAGCCTTCCATCCAAACTAGTCTTGAACACTACCAGGCATGGATTATTCACAGCTTTTCTGGGAAACATGTTCTGGTGTGTCATCACCCTCACAGTAAAGAATTTCTTCCTAATATGTAATCCAAATCAAACCACTTTTAATTTAAAACTGTTCCCTCTTTCTCTATCGCTTACTGTGTTTGCAAAAAGTTTTACACAAACTCCCTTTAAGGACTGGTAGGCCACAATAGGGTGGCTCTGAAACCTCTTCCCCAGGCTGACAATTCCAACTCTATCCATCTGTCTTCATAGGAGAGTTGCTCCAGTACTGTATTCTCTAGCACATCTTGGTGGCCCTCCTCTGGAGCTGCCCCAACAGGTCCATGTTTCTCATGTGTTGAGGACCCCAGGGCTAGCTAGCAGCCCAAGTGGTGTCTCGTGAGGGCAGAGTAGATGGGGAGAATCTCATTCCTCAATCCACTGCTTAAGATTCTTTTAATGCAGTCAAGAGTATGTTTGGTGCTCTGAGGCACACCCCCCCCCACCGATCCCCCACCAAAGTCCTCCTCCTAAGAGCTTCCTCTCAGTGAGAATTTCTCACAGTCTGGGATTGCACCTACCCAGGTGCATCATCTTGCACTTGGACTTGTTTCCTTTCAGGGTCTTGTGGAAATCAGGAATACTTCATGCCTGTTCAGTCACACAGTACAAAAAGAAATAAATAATTTGAGCAAGTCCAGCAGAGAGTTATAAACACCAACACAATTTTTTTGTGCTTAGTAGCTGAACGACATCTGGTTGTGATATCAAATCCTACAAACAGAACAAAAATGCCAGTTAGAAATTATCAAATCTGCTGACATGATAACAGAAGGTGATCCGTGTCTCACAACTGTACAGGAATGCTGTGAGCACAACTGCTCAATAGACCTGAAATTTAGCATTGCCATGCAGCATCATTCCAAATTCACAGCTAGTCTTGGCTACATAGTGTGTTTCAATGTACAACAATCTAGCACCATGGCATGCTTTAATGTGTGACTGTGGTGTAATGCTGGGTGATAATGAAAATACTTGGCCCGAGTCTGATAATCTCTGTTCTAGAAATTCATCTGAGTATTAAACACTGCTGTTTACCTTCTCAGTTGGTAACTAAAATGACTCACTTACTTGAAGTGTTTGGAAAATATTCGAGATTTTGATTCTTTGCCTATTTGTGAAGGAAAAACAATTCTTGTTTCTGTTGGAACTCTTAAGTTAAGGTTGTATGTTAAATTTTCAGACCTGTATTAAAGATGGAAAGTGCACCTCAATGAAATGTTACATTTAGATTGTTAAACCAGGTATTTCACTTTCAGGAGTGCAGCTTCCTTCAGACTCACAGACACTTTCAGCACTTCTCTGAGCTTTCTAATTGAACATAAAAACAGAATGACAACACTTCTGTTTCTGTTGAAGAAAAGTAATTTTTTTCTTTCTTTTTTAAATTTTTTTCCATTATAAACCTAGAAATTGGAGTTAAACACATTTTAAAGTGCTTAAAATTCAAAATTGATTAATCAGGCTGTACATTTTTAGACTCACTTCAGAGTCTGCCCTATTATGTTTTTATCTATGGCCATTTCATGTCATTACTTAATTAGGTTCTCAGATTTAGCTGCAGAAATATTTATATGTTTAAAAGTAATTGTAAACATTCCAGCTATTAAATGAAAACATTATTTAAAATCAAAAAACCAAAAACCAGTTTTTGTTTCACCATTTATTATATATCAGTCTGGGTGAACAGTTATGCCAATTTAAACCCACTGAACAGACAAGCTACACAAGCTTTAGAAATTTCAAAATGAAAGTACTGCGGGCCGTTTAAGGAGAAGTATAATCACAGTAAAATCCAGATTGATCCCGTTCTCTGAAAAAAAAAAAATAGTGAAATTAAACACTTCCTATTGCCGGGCTTCCCTGAGGAAAAAACTATTCTTTCCCCCAAGAGAACAATCCAATTCTACAATGATGAGAAATTCTATTAAAGTTATCTACTTTTACAGCATAGCTTTCTGTCCAGTAGTTTAACAGAAAGCTTTTATGGGCAGAAGGAATCACTTATGATTACTTAATCTGGCTTTGTCAGTGCAGAGGTCATGGAACTCTTTATAGTACTTTCATCTTTTACCCCAGCTAAATCTGATTAGATACAAATCTATCTTTCAGAAGGAAGAATGGTTGATCTTGTAAAAGCATTGAGTGCTGAAGAATTTACTACATTTTTAAGTAATCTCATCCATTAGATGTTTATTTTACTAGTTATTTGTACTAATTTAGTTTTTAATTTGTTCACATATTTTATCTCTTTGTTTTAAAGGGCCATGTAACTTCCAGTACAAATTGCTATTGCAGTTTCTTTCTGTTCTAGCCTACTGATGGGTAGCATTCCTAAGAAAAACAGTGATCCAGAAGAATCAAAAGCAATCATAACTTTGGTGCACAGTGGGAACTAGCAGATTTATTTATTTTGTCTAAATGTGGGTATCTGGTGCCATTTGGGATGCCTTAAAGTATCTAATCTGACTTCCAGCTGTCACTCCAGAACTCAAGTCATATCTTGTGTCATATCTGCCAGTTCCACATAGATATGCTAGGACATCTAAAAATGGCACTAAGCATCTAACGGTGAGCAACTAAATCCAGGCACAGAGAACTGTTCAGCTCATCTTAAAATAGACATCAACATTTGGTGAACTAAGTAGCTTTGCAGACACCACTGTGAGCTATTCTGTCATATGAACATAGATGTCTAAGCCTATTTGAGATGCTGCAGTGTATGTCAGATGTGTACCAGGACTGACAGATGTTAGACTTAGTACAGACCCAGAACTTTCTGGGGTGGCACTGGGAGGCCATGCAGGGTACTCTAGGGTGTCTGAAAGAGTATAAGGAAGGATTTTTAGAAGTAGTGAAAAATTAACCTCTTAATGATATGAGTATTATTTCTCAGTGGCTTCAGCAAAAGGCAATGGTGACTCACTTTTTGTTAGATACCCAACTTATGAAGCTTATGAACCTTCTGTGTTTGGCTTTATTTTGAATTCAGTGGGGAAGATAGATACACATCTGTCTCTTTATCAGTCAACACAACAGCTTTATAGAAGTCACAGAATCACATATGGTTTGGAGATGGAAGGGCCCTCTGGAGAGCATCCAATTCAGTATCTATGTCACAGGATAGAGCCTATATGAAGTAGTAGACACAATAGTAAACCTATAAAGTTCCTTTTGTGTTAGTGTGGAAACCCTGATTCCCCTTCTGACAGGATGAAATATGAACCTTAGGATGAGGCTTTCATAGAGAGAATTTTAGAAGAAGTAATTGCAAGAACAGTATACCTCTCAGTAACCTAACAGTGAAGATTTCATGAGTGAGCTGCCAGCCCTGCTCTCATGGATCCCTGGGGGTGTCTGCACTGCTTGTGGCCCCCAGCCCACAGGTTGCTGCTGGCCCTTACAGCACCCTGACCTTGCCCACACCTTGTCTGGGAGGCTGGGAGTCAGACATAAGGGTTTGACCTTTGGCTTGGGCTTCGTTTTGATGCTGGGGTTCTATGGATATGCTCCTCCAAGGGGGATTTTTTTGCATTCTTGCTTTCTAATTAGAATGATCGGCATGAACCACAAATTACCTCTCTGAGACTGATCTTTGTGATTTTCCACATGCCCAAAACCATTACCTGGGTCATTATTACATTCTGACTTCCTATGCCAAATATCTTAAAAAGATCTGGTTTTATTTCTTGTTTCCTTGTTTCTTTTCCATGCACATCTAAGCCATTAGAGGAAGGCACATGTAGCCCAGTGCACATAGTAAATCTTCCCTTCATCTGTGTTCCTTTTGTTTTCTCAGTACATACCAGAATCATCAAGAAGGTTAAGTGATGGGTCACACTTAACTGCATGGTGCTATTTGCCCTGTGTCAGAGGTAACAGCATAGCTTCTGAACGTAGCAACAGTAGAGAATTTTTTTTCTTTTGTTCTTCCTTGCTACAGTCCTTGCAAGATTTGGTAAACTGGATAAATTTCACTGGCAATTTACAAAGCACTTGAAATGAGTATTTTACAGGCATTCCAGATATGCCATGTTTTAAATAATAATCTGTGCTGAATAAATACTGTACTCAAATATACAGTCTGCACAAAACAAATAAAAGCATTGTGCAGTGCACAAAAATTACTGGCTAAGCATTTATCTTTTTTCAAAGCATATTTAAAATAATTTTTACTGCAAGGAAACTATTAATAATGAAAAGTACATAGATGAAGACGTTGCTATATTAGTCTAGAAATACATCTCTGACACTATTTCTATCCTTTACTTCAGCAGGAAATGTAAATTTTCTTTATGAAGTTATGCACATGTAAGTCTTATCTTCATTAGCATATATGAAGTTTTCAGTCCTGTGTTTCATTTTGTTTACTGATAAACTTGTTTTCAGCCACTCATTTTATGTACCTTTGTTTTAAATTGTGATCATGAATACCCCAAATTAAAGTTTGTCAAATAAACATAATAACAGGAATTAAATGAACAAACACAAACATACCACACTTCCATTTGTGGCTATGCTGGAATTCAAGTTTATCATATTATTGTCTGTTTCTATAATTTTTAAAATAAGAAAAGAAAAAGTGCATAGAATTCAGGTCCAGCAGTCCTCAAAATGCTTGCACTTAATGTTTTCTTCTTTTGCAATTAATAAAAACTTTTCAGCATTATAGTTGCTCTACTGAGGTCATAAAACATTGCAAAGGACAGAGATATCATGAGTTCCATTTTAAAAATAAAGAAAAGTAGACACAGAGCAGCCCAGCCATTTACTTTAGATCACTCATCAGACCAATGGCAGAGCTACATGTTACCATTTGATACATCCCTGAATGCTTCTAAAATCAGGGGTTAGACATTTACATTATTTGGAATTTTTTCCACAGCTGCTTGTAGCCACAAGGTTAAAGGGAAATTTTGAGGTGCACACAGAGAGCTGCTGTCAGGGCAGGGCTAATACTGCCTTCAGTACTTTACAGACAGCATACAGGCATATATGTGCACATGCAACTTTTCTCTCTCCCATTCTCTCTCTCTCTCAGATTTCAGGAGAAAACCTTCTTTCGGTTATTCTTATTTGATGTATCATGCTATATTTATTATGCAGCCCTTGAGGGCTTTTAAGATTATGATGTGTCTAGGGATTTTCAATTCCATGGAAAATGTTCCCACAGTTTTAATTGTGGCAGACAGAGCAGGTTGTCAGCCTAAAGAAGCAAAATCAATGGAAAGATGACAGGTTTGACTCAAAGAAAAGCAGAGAGGGAAGTGGGAACATGGAAGAAAAAGTTAATATGAACCCTCTGAAAACTGGTGAAACTGCAGTCTGAAGAATTTTAAAGGGAACAGAGCCATGAGCAATACTGGGAAAATTCTAGGTCTCCCCACAGAAAGATATGTGTTCTGTCCCCCAAGAAAAATTATGATTGCACCCCATATAATTCTGAAAGAATCCTTAGTTAGGGAAATAATTAAAATTAATCATGCTAAATATTTTGCATTTTATGAAAGACATTTGATTCTATGAACCACTTTGCATCAAGTTCATAAAATGACACATCCTTTCTGTCACCATTGTTTTGATGTTTTATTCAAAACTGGATTTTCAACTCTCTTCAATATTTCTATAACACAGTCTCAGTAGAATCTAAGCATTATAGCATAAGATTTGCTTTATACAAGCATATGATTTATATTGCACTTTTTAAAACAGCATATCTTTGCACATTCTGTGGCAATTTTTTTCTATTTATGAAATCAATGTTAATGCTTATTATTTGTATTATTCCTGTTATTTTAAGGATCATGATTATTACATACTTAACTCTTGGATTGCTATGCTTGCCTATTGTGCAGAAACTTGGACTAGAACATATCATAAACCCAAGGGAAGTGCTGTCTGATGAAACACAAAGGACTACCAATGCATGGGGAAAATGCCAGAAAGGAGAGGTTAAAATTGAATGAGGGACTGTGGTTTCCTTTACTTTCCAGAATAAAGGAAATGGACCTAACTAAAATGAGCAGCATAAGCAGTGCTCTGAGGGAAAAATGTGGACTACAGGTAAACATTGACTTGATGAAACTGAAAGATGAAAACACAGAGCTTGCTTGCTTTGTTTTGAGTATGTATTTTTGAAGCCAGGAAAATAAAGCAGGCATGTAGACCTTACTAAACTTTATGAAATGAGAGCCAGGCCACTTAATTTGGAGAAATAATTTGAATTTCATTTTTAGAATCATGGTGGTCAAAAGTTAAAGGCCTGGATGATCTTGCTTGGAAAGAGGTATTTATCACACGACATCATCAGAATGAGGTTCTGTCCATGTCAAAACACCAAAGTTAGATAGGTATTTTCATTCTCAGAGGTACTAAAATATCCAACTTGAGGTATTGTAAAATATTTTAGGTAAAAGACTAAAGATTAAAAATACTATATTCTTCATATATCTCATCAAAATACAGAATGTATAAGTTTAGTTGTGTCTTAAGAAAGATTTCGCAGAGAAAGTTACTAAATAATTATGAACTTGCCATAGTATTTCCAAGTCATCCTTGTTCATCCAAAACTGCCCCCAGCACCTGAGGTGAGGCTGACCCAGCTCAGAGCAGAGCAGGACAATCCCCTTCCTTGCCCAGCTGGTGCTGCTGTGCCTGATGCCCCCCCAGACAGGGTTGGCCCTCCAGGGCACTGCTAGCTCATGTTCAATTTGCCATCAATCCAAATCCCCCTTTCTCTTTCTGTGGATCTTCTCTCCGGCCTCTCATCACCCAATTTGTGTGTATAACCAGTATTACCCTGTTCCAGGTGGAGAATCCTGTACTTGCTCGTGGTAAATTTCATGCAGCTGGCAATCACCCAGTCTATCCAGATCTCCCTGTAAGGCCCTCTCTGCCCTCAAGAGAGTCCACAGATCCTCCACATTTAGCATCATTGGTAAAATTTCTTAATGTATATTTTATTCCTGTGTCCTGATCGTTTATAATAATATTAAAGAACTCTGGACCTGAGCTCCAACCTAGAACTCCAGATCCTTAGCTTTATTTCCATTCTGAAACATTTTCTCCTTCTTTTTTTCTCATTTTCACAGAATGCTCTTGGGGTCTGTACAAAACACCTCAAACATTCCTATAATTTTCATATTATTTCTCAGATAATAGAAATAAAGCATTTTGATATCTTTCTCACTGTGCTTTTTAAATTTCAGAAAAATGAACTGAAAAACTAGAAGTTAATAACAGGCTGATAAGAATTATCCTTTTGATGTTGATGGGATTAAATTGCAATTACTTAATTTTCAATTAATGTAATGAAAATAAGTAAGATTTTCCCCTTAAAATACAGAAGTTTGGAAGATGAGAGACACATGAGAATCTGTTAAGCCTTTTGCACCAACTGATAGGAAGCTGATGGCCAGTGACAGCTATATCAATGGAGCATGGTACCTAATAGTTAATAGTAGAAATATTGTTGATAATTACCATAAGGCATAAACTGTAATCTCGAGGTATATTAAAATTTTGTACATGCATCAAGTTAAATTTTAAAGTGAGAGGTCCTGTTTCATTGGATATATATCTGCTGCACTGATAGAAATAATGCAGAATTGTTACATTCACAGAAACCAAATATTCTTTTAAGAGCAATGCGATATGACATGCTGAAAGAATATTTTTCTAAAGATTTTTACTTAAATGATGAAAAATATTTTAATAATCAGTTTAATTTCTTTGCCACTTGTGTTCTTAACTTTTAAAACTTTCACTATTTCCTTAGTTTTGTTTGTAATATTATGTCCATATAGACCTGTAGATATAAAGAGTAATAAATTATTTGTTAAGAAAGAGTTTATTTAGGTTTTGAAATACTTTTATTGAATTTAAATTCATAAGTATATTTTTAATCAAAATTATCATTACCATAACAAGACATTTGCTGTCTGCAGTTAACATTTAGCTATTCATAGCCACATTTCTGACTTTTCAGTCATCATTTATTCCCTTATGACTATTTTGAGAAAGAAAATTACAGCATATACTTTTTTCCCTGTAAAATGTTTGTCATTAATCATGACAGTTAAGGACAACACTATCACTGATTTCACCTAGAACACTGAAGCCACAAAAAAAAACCCAAAAACAAACCACTTTTATGTTAGTTGCTTCCTCATTTATACTGGCAGCCTCAGCAATACTTAGTAAGACTGCAGGTTAGTTTGCTTACACGTCTTGTGTGAGTTATAAATGCAGAAAAAATTAGTATTCTAATCCTTATAAATTGAAAAAACCACTTCCTTTGTGTCTGTCAGCTCCACTGGTCCCTGTAAATTTGACATGTGAAATGGCAGATGCTCCTTACCTTGGTCCCTCACTACATTCCCACAGGATAGAAACAATCTGACATAACCACATCAAACCTCCTTTTCTTAATGTCTCATAATGCATACAAAAATGTATATCTTCCATTTTTTATGAATACACAGATATCATACTGCTGAGGTAGAAATATTTGTTCTAAATATTTCAGAACAAATGGTTAGGGTTCTCAACAGTGTTACAAAATAAACTTTATAGGATAAAGATCTCAGTCATAAATTTCAATTGGTACTACCTTACACATTTTTATTGAGCTATAATTTAGATAGATATTTAATTTGCATACTGGAATATACTATTGAAACCCTTTTTTATCATCTTTGTGGCAATCCTCTATTATAAATGTCTTGAAAGATAGAAATTGTGTATAGGATACTTGCTGCAGAAAGAAAATTAAAATGAACAAAAGTGAATTCAGCTTCCCTTTTCCTTGAAAGGTGAACTCACAAATTCCAGAACACAAGTTTTTAAAAGACAATAAATCACTAAGATTTATCACAAAAAATAAAAAAAGGAATGTCAATTTTACCCTTAAATTGTCTGAATGAAGGAAAGGCCTTAAATCAAACAAGAAACCTTCTGAAAATTGATGAGTGCTGCAGCACTTTGGGGGCATCTCTATTCCTTGAGGAGTACAGTCTTGTTGCAAAACATGCTGATAAGACACTACAATATTATCTGCACTGTAAGGAGAAAGTAGTGGCATGATAGAACTAATTGAAATCAACACAGTGCAATAAGGGAGTGATTATTGATACAGTATATGCAAGTATCTAGTATAAGAAGCCAGTGATGAAAACACATAATCAATAGAAGCAAAGAATGACTAGAGCTTTAAGACAAAGAAGGATGACATACAGGTAACTGTGATAGAGAACAGAAGACAGGATCATCTGCTTACCAAGAGAATAAGGCAGGAGGGGCAAAATAAACTTGATCTATGTACCAAATATTGACAAGAGGCAGGTCTCTCTCAGTGTGAGTTTTGTACTAGGAAATAAAACCAGGTTCACAAGTGCATGAAGAACATAATCTGGCAGTTCCTTTCTGGAACAGGGTTACAAAATACAATCTTGGGACCAAAACTAAACACACAAGTCTGCAATCAAAAAAACAGGATATTGCAGTAAGAACCGAATATAAGAACTACCATAGTTGAAACACTTCAGGAAAGATATGCTTGAAAACAGCAAAATAAAAATGTTTGAATAGCACAACTTAAAAAACTCCAATCAACCAACCAACCATCCAACCAATTCAGAAAGTATCCAGTCTCAAACAAAGTTAAGAAGACTATTAACTATATTGAACTTTAACCATGAAAGTGTAAATAAGGGATTTGCAATGTCTCAGCTCTAACTCAAACTGGAACAGATTAGTATCAGTATATTGGATGCGCAGTGCTGTATCTAGTTTGTAAGCAAGTAAGAGCTGAATATTTTAACGTTTTCCCTTGTTCTGAATAAATAAGTGATGGACTGTGTTCTCTCTATCTAGAATATGGAAAAAATATGAAAAATTAAGTATGTTGATAAAAAGTTAAAGACCCAAGTGGACCAGTTGTTGTTTCAAGTAGCTAGAAATAAGCATCCTAGATGTTGGCTTACAAGGCCTATTGGAATGGCCTTGAAATAAGGAAACAAGTTAGAAAGTGCTGAAAATGACCAATTAATGTTTGCCACACTTCTTTAATGTATTACATTTTGAAAGACCTGACTAACACAAATACTTCCTATTAAGTCTAATCATTCTATTAGTAGTGCCAAAATGGGGCTGTAGAGATAATGTATGGCTTCCTTAAATCAGCATAGGAACTTGGTGACAGGTCTGGAATTGTATTTTCCAGTTACAATGTCTCATGCCTCTCTTCAATCCACTTACTAAATTAGATCTGGAATCTAACGTTCGAGTACAAAATTTGACAGGGCTAGTTATCTCTCCCATACTGCCTACTCTTGCTATGTTCTCACCAGAACTGACATCCTAATCACTGTCAGGTCTTGTTAAGTTACTAGATGGGAGAAAAAAAAAACATTATTAGAAAAAAACAAAAACATTCTCCTGCATGTTTTTTTCTCTACTTTTACATGAAATGTCAGCGTGGTGAATCATACCTGCTATTCCTTTTACTGCATGTTTTGTGTTAACAGAGTGATGCAGTCATGAACAAATCCCAGATGTTTATATCAATGGCACAACTCCTGTTCCATGCACTGAGGGAAAATAGCTTTTAATTGAGATACAGGAGAATTATGGCTGTAAAAAAACACAGACAACTAACTTGAGCCTCACCCTTTTAACTATTTTTAATGTAAAACAAGAGTTGCCTTTAGAAATTAAGTTACGGGAAAGGGAACGTCACTGCCATAGTCATGCAGTCTGCTACCATCTAGATCTCTGAACACACAGAGATTCTAGATTGATCATCTTCTAAACTAAAGAAAAATTAGTTTCTTAGGGAAAAACTTCTACATGCCCTAGTAGAGATGTAGAAGAACAAACTTTAGAGCTGGTAAGACAGGAAACAGGAAAATTAACCTAAAATGCGTTAAACATATTTATTCTTTTATAATGTACTTATATTACTGGGTTATAACACTTGAAAAGAAGGGATAGTTGTTCCCTGTGGAACAGAGGAAAAGAGCCATTAACATTTGGGACCCATGAAAAATTACACTGATCCATAAAAATCTGCATCTGTCAAGTGTGTGATTTTTAATATGAAGCAGAATTAATAATTCCAAGGCTCAGCTTTTGAAGTATTTTGTATATCTCACTTGGAGTTCAGGAATTAAATTTATGTCAGAATTAAAATTACAGTTTCCTGAAAAATATTCTCCTATGTTTTAATGAGATATTTTCATGATATATTTCTGTGAGGTATTTAAAACCACATTATGGGATAAAAATTCAACAGGATTTGCCATTATGAATGGTTCTCCACAGACAACCATTTGCCATCTGGCCTTGGGACTGTAAAATTGAATACAACATTTAATAGAAAAAAGGATGAAGTTTTTTTTGTGTTTTTGCTATTATACTATTAATGGAAAACGAGCAGTTGTCAAAGACCTGATTAGCAGTTTCATGGTTTTTCTCACAAATTTTTTAACAATAATCCAAGAAATTTTCAAAGTGATTTGTAAGAACCTTGCAATTAACTTATTTTTCTATGATATTTTTTACTTTTATATGTTATTTTTTTCTTGTAGGAAGCATTTTATATATTGAATAAGATGGTTTTATTATTTACTGTTATATTTGTTTCTATTACTATTACAGTTACACTGTTAGTACTAAAACACTACTGTTAAATGAAATGTAAGCTTCTGGCTTTTCACTTACTACAGTTAATTTTTTTTTTCTAAACATAAAATAAGGTGAAGACACGTTAAGTTTCTTCTACCACACTCTTCATAGCTGTTTCCTGGATTTTTTTTTTTAATTTCAGTTAGTTTACTTTAGTTGATTTTACACCCAAGATTGGTGTTTGTGCAGAATATGAACTTTAGTCTTTGATAATGAAACAAGGTCACTTTCAGACTATTTTCTTTAAAGACACGTCTTGACAGTGTTTACACCTCTAATCTTTTATATTTCCTTTGATCTTCTTGCTCTACTTTTGCTGTGATTCTGAGCAGCTATACAACTGGAAGGAAGTAATATTATTTCTTCTATTGCAGAGCTCTGTGTTCTGGTCATTGTAAAGTTCATCTCATGATTTTCAACAGAAAGAGCAACATGAAATTTTAAGGTCAACTGATTCATAATGTCAGCAACAATATTTCTAAAAATTAACTTAAGCTACCAGTATATAGCAGACATCAGCATGGGATAAAGATATCAGAAGTAGCTTTAAGAGGTATAGGTCAGGTAATAGATACAGTCTAACCACAGCAACATGAAGTATAATCAGTCACATAATAACTTGTTTAAACTATTTCCAGAATTTTCATATTATTTTCCTCTGCATACTTTGCCAATTTGATTAAATGTCCCGTATGTTCATTTAATGTTTTATTTGGGTACAACAGGAAATCTTTATTTTCTTTTCTTTTTTTAGTTGAAAATTACCATCACCTTTTGAAACAAATGATGCAAACATCTGAAACAGCTTAGCTGTTTATTCTTCACTATCCCACTGGTCTGCATGGAAAAAAAGTCACATGGGAAGATGTCAAGAAGTTTATTCAGTCCAGATTGGAGAATACAGTTGAGAAAGGACCTGAATCATCTTCAGTGGCCTAGAAGATTATTACGGACAAGATGCACTCTTCTTTTGAAGTGCAAAGCAAAAGGAGAAGAATTAGCGTACAGAAACAATGCAGAAACAAGATTCTTACTGGAATAAGGAAAAGCCTCATAGGAATGGTATCTAAATAAAGAAGCAGGTTGACCAGGACAGTGTAATCTCCATTCATAGAGATTGTCAATGTCCACATGGACAAGAGTTCTTACAAACTAATCTTTCAGCAATGGGTTGGACCAAATGACTTCTCAACATCCTGACCAAAACAAGCTATGCTGTTTTATTATTTTCCTTTTATTTAAATCTTGCTGCTCCCCTTCACCAAAATACTGATTTAATGAATCCCTAGACGAGAAGAAGAATGGAAAAGTGAAAGGTCATTTAACCTAAAATAGGAAGAAGAGATATGAAAATCCTGATGATAGCATGAGTTCCCCAGTAAATAATATTTCTTTATTTACTAATGAAAAACAACAGATATCTATTTCCTCAACAGGGCAAGGTCCTGTGAATTGTCAGGATTTGTATTGAATTTGATTTTTTTGTTTGTTTAACTGGCATAACAATGGACTAGTAACAAGAAACCATTATTTAAATTAGTTTGAGTTAAACTTTAATTAAACCTGTAGGGAGCAGCTATGTTCAGTTAATTGAATTGCTTGTGACTTTAGAATAAATTTTGTGGAGTAGAATAATGCAAATGTGAAATGATATCACAGATTGCAGATTACAAATAGAAATTGTAGTGATGAGTTACGAATGTGACCTTATACTGTTCAGTAAAAACAGTCAGGGAGACAACAAAGAAAACAGTAGCTCTGAGTAATGAAGAACCAAAGAACATGTAAGCAAACTTCCCTGAGAAAAAGACATAAGAATAAACCTAAGCAGATTCTATATGGACAAGGATGAAGAAGAAGATATTACACCAAAATTTTAAGCTTCTCAGAAGAAAAAAAAAGAGAATGAAAAAATTGATTAGGACACATCTGTCTTTTAACAATTAATTTTTTTTCTGATTAATGTTACAAAAAAAAAAATCTTTTTATGAAGTAATTTGCACAATGCCAGTGTTCTATCTGTTCTTTTAGTTAGTGATGAAATTATGTGCCAAAATAAATTTTTTCCTATTTTTTTTTCTCCAATGTGGTTGTGAGTGTTTTCATCACCTACATAACTGTCTAATCCTTTTTATCAATCCAGCTCTTGTCTCAAGGATATATTGTGACAATGAAAGCTACAGGTTAATTTTGGATCATGTAAAGATGTATTCCCTTTAAACAAGTTCAATGTGTTGCTTTTCATTCAGTGTCTCTTTGCTCCTGTATGACAAACTTCTGTACATTTCCTTTCGCTAACAACTGTTATTGAGATATTTCATATTTGCATTTTCAAAGGTATTATCTCTATAACACAATCTTTTTCAGAACATTTAAATAAATGTTATTCTTACTTCACCTCCAATAATCTAAATTTCTTTTATGATATGAATGTATGGGGAGGTTTCTGTGCCTGCTCAGTTCTTCCCAGGGTAAAATTTTATTTCTGCTGTTTAGAAATTATACTGTTTAGTACTATTTCCTGGTTAGATACCGATTAAGCCATTTATTTTTCAATAGTAAAATATTTAGTTATTTAATTATAAACTGATTTAATTACTATATTGCTCACAAAAATATATTTGCTTGGTTACATGAAGTAATTCTATATTTTTACATTGACTGCTAATATATCATTGATTATCCTCAATGATAATTTTTATAAGATCAGTCATGTATCTAGATGTACAGTTCATGTCTAAACTAAATGGCTTTTAAGGCAATTTAAAAGATCCAAAATATTGTCATTAAAATGTGGATTTATAATAGAATTAATTATTTAAAAACCATTATTTTCCTTGTTATGTTGTGCCTGCTTCAGTTATGAGATTCAGTCTCTTAAGAAAAATAAAGGGCAAATCCAATTTGGCATATATCTAATTTCTTCTCCAGCCAACAGATGTGTCATTCAACTCAACATCTGCTTGGCTTTTACTTGTGAGAGCTCATGTGTGAATTTATAATTTATTTTAAATTATCAAAGAACAGGTGGAAAATCTCTCATAAACTAAACTAAACTACAGTTTTCCTGTAAGAAATATTATGATAACTACTTGGCTTTTAAATAAAAGATGTTATTGGAGGTAAACAAAACAAACAAAAAAGTATATTTTGGCATTGGGTAAAAAGAAGCAAAATATTTGAGGTAATTCTATAAATAAGATGCAGTAACCAGGGAGTTGGGAATTTACTTTAAATGTCAACTGTAATATCTAGGTCTGCTATGATGGAGACAGAATCTTAAACATATAAAATACACCTAATTAATACAGGAAGCTGTAAATGCATGTCAGCTGTAGCTGAAATAGTGTGTGACCATGCTTGCATAAATTCAAGCACATGTACCTCGGATGTTTCTAATATTTATATTGCTATTTTTAGGTCAGATAGTGTCTATCAGACAATTCACCAGAATCAATTTATGCTACAAAAGACATAGAGAGTATGAACCAAAGAGAAACCTGATATATAAAATCATACATTATTACATAAACATCTTCCTGAAATTTAGTGAGTAAGGAAAATGTCCAATTAACTAACCTTTTGTCCCACCAACCAATAAAAATAATGGCCTAGCTCCAAATATGTGAATTTTTTAACATCTATCTATAAAGGAGTAAGATCTCAAGTTGAGATTCAAATTCTTTTTCTGACTATCTATGTCATAGGTGTCTATGAATGAATGCAGATTCATTTTCTAATCCCTGGATATCAGATGCCTCCAGTGACTAATGCTTTTCATAATGTAGTTTAGATGTATAACATTGGTCAGTTACAGCATGTTCTAGAAACCGCTTATTTTCTTTACTCTGAAAAGTAGCCCAAAATAAACAGCTTATATGATTATTTCATTTTCTAACTTCTAGAGCAATATTTAATGAATCCTAACCTAAATATATTTTTCTACATGTCTGAAGAAATACCTGAAACTTGACAGCAACTACTTCCTCAGCATTCACAGCTAAGATACTGTAGAGTTCACAAACTTCAGTTTCTTTAGTGCAGCTAAAATTATTTGTATTGAAATAATTGATGTAGGTGATACTAATAATTTTTAAATAAATTTAGAAAACAGTGATGCATGGTTTTGTACATCATTGTAGATTTCAAGGCAATTTCAAGGCCAAATTATTTGACAATAAGCATCAGATTTATTTTGAAAAGAAAGACATTTGACTAAAGAGGAAGGAATGTTGACCACATGAAACTGCTACTTCAATATTTTCTCCCATTCTGGTGTCCACTAGAGAAAAATGCTGGAAGGTGGTCTGGGGTTTTTTTCACTTTTTTTGTTGGATCATTGGGTTTTGATTATTTTATTTGGTTGGTTGGATTTTTTTGTTACTTTTCCTTTTTTCATTTAGAATCAAAATTTGTCAGGCTTGTGGAATGGCTAGGAATTAAAATCTCATTGAATGTTCCTCTTGAGATTCATAATTTTGTTTTTCTCTATTTGCACAGCTCAATTTGATGTAGATAAATGAAAACATCACTCAGATGGTTGGATAGGGAGTGAAAGGAGGCTAAACAATGTCTGGCTTTGCACTGCAGAAATAACAATGACATTTTCCACATGGGCCATTTCTTAATGCTCAATTTTCTAAATGTTTGTGGAGTACAAAGGCTTAACTTAAAGCCATTAAAAAACAAAATAGATGAAATCAATGCCAAATCTGCAGTAGATGCATGAAACCATAACTCCTCTCCTGCAGATTCAAACTGTTGAGGTACAGTGTAATCCAAACAGTACAGGACTACCCCTGAGCGAAAAAGATCCACTAGCATAGGCATACAGTTTCTGACTCATATTTAGCTTGCCAGTTATCATGCCATATCTTCCTGCAGGTACTTCACAAGGTGTTATTATAAATGATGGGTAGAAATTCCTTGTACCCCCTCAAAAAACCAAAACAGAACATCAAAATGAGGAGCACTTAAGCATACATTTTGAAACACACACACACACACCCCAAACCCAAACCAAGAATCCCACAAACCCACAAGAAGTGAAAACAAAGGGACAGGCAAAGCCCCTGAAAGCCTCACTTTTCTACATTATACTGACAGTAATTCTTTCAATAGTTCACATTTGAATTCCACAACCAAAATGTGAGATTCTGTCTGCAATAAAAATTTAGAAAACAGACTGGAAAAAAAAAAAGAAAAAAAAAAGAGGGATGTTTTCTTTGATCCAATACTCAGCATACATGTAAATATTTTCTTAATCCATAATATTTTAAACATTGAAACAGACAAAAGCATGCTCACTGAGGTAGCTTCCAGGATGCTGATAGCCTAACTCATTGGAGCAAAAAATGTTACTTCAGCTGGCATTAGTATTCTATAAGTTGGCATGCACCACTGAAGCAATACTCATTCCATCACAACTATCTATCCAATTGCAATTTTATTATGCTATTATACAATGTTTTGTATATTCACATAAACAGTGTGTTAGTTTAATAAGGTAATAATAAAGCATGTACTTTAAACCATCTATTTTATGAATAATCATAACTCACCACCCAGAATGCTTAGCATTTTTCTTCTTTCTTTTCTTTTACTCTCTCTGTTATTTTTTACCCTTAGGACCCAGTCATATGAACTGATTCTGAAAAGCGAACAGCTCTTGTAGAGTAGTGATGCATTGGTTTGGACTTGGCAATGACTTTCATTTGCAAGTGCAAGTTGCATTTGCTTTTAAATGCACGTAAATCTGTCTGAAATAAATAGAATATAAAAAGCAAAATGAAATTTAAAGTTTTGCTACAATAATTTTTATCTGGATGTGGTTGTGTTAGAGCAGTAAAAGTTGCATCTTTTTCTTATGGAATAAATATTAAAAATTATTAATTTGTAATAATTTTTCCTGGAGATCTATGAGAATATAAAAAAGTGAAGAAAAATGCCTAAATTATAATTCATACAATAACAGCATTTTTAGGGTTGGAAGGAACCTCTGGAGATTATCCTATCCAACACCTTACCATGTTTACCTAGAGCAGGTGACACAGAAGCACATCCAGGTGGGTTTTGTATATGTCCAGGATGGAGACTCCACAACCTCCCTGGGCAGTCTGTTCTAGTGCTCTGCCACCCTTAATGTAGAGAAGTTCTTTCTTGTATAGACATGGAACTTCCAGTGTTTCAATTTATGGTTCTTACTCCTGGTCTTGTGGCTGTACCTTACAGAAAAGGGTCTGGCACTATTCTTTTGGCACCTGCCTTTGAGATATTTATTAGTGAGATCCCCCCTCAGTCTTCTCCAGACTAAACAGGCCCAGGTCTCTCAGTCTCACCTCATAAGAGAGATGCTCTCATCAACTTTGTGGCCTCTGCTGGGCCCTCTCCTGTAGTTCTTTGTCTTCTTTGAACTGAGCAGCCCAGAGCTGGGCACAGCACTCCAGATGTGACCTGATTAGGGCCAGGCAGAGGGGTGCTATCACCTTCCTTGACATGCTGGCCACACTTTTCCTGATGCACTCCAGGATACCACAGGCCCTCCTGGCCACAGTGGCACCGCCAGCTCATGGTCAGCTTTTCATCCCCCAGTACTCCCAGGTCCTTCCCAGCAGAGCTGCTCTCCAGTAGGTCAGCACCCAGCCTGTGCTGGTTATTCCTCCCCAGGTGCAGGACCCAAGACTTGTCCTTGCTGAACCTCATCAGATTTCTCTCTGGCCAGCTCTCCAGCCTATCAAGGTCCTGATGAACTGCAACACAGCCTTCAGGTGTGTCAGCCACTCCCCTAGCTTTGTATCATCAGAATTTATAATTAGTTTAGGATATTTTTGTAATCTGAAACTGAAAGTGCCATGCTTTCTTGGTATGTTTTTGTTTCCTTTTCGTCCCTTAAAAATGTAAAAAAGTATTAGGGCCTTTTTTCATTGCTGTTTTGAACAATAAATTTGCATTTTATCTAAGGAGAAATTACCCTTGTTTCAAAAGGCAATTTATGCATTTTCTTTTTTTTCTATTGTTATTTTCTTCAAAAGCTTATTTCTTCCTTTATTCTAAGTAAGTATACAGGTTCATGTGCATAAATATCTACTGAATAATTATGCAATCATAAAAGTAATATAATTATTAATTTATCTACAGTGATGAAAAAAATATTAAATATAAGCAATATACAGTCAAGTCTACATAACCTGTATCCTATACACAAAGGTGTAAATATTTTTTGAGGTTGACATTCTGCTTTGGACCTATTTGTTTTACTTCTTAGAATTAGATTCAGACAGAGAAGCACATGTATGTCTTTATTTGTTCTTATGCTCTGCCTCACGGATGCTTTTCTTTAATATTTACTGTTTTACATTATGGCATACCTAACATTCGGCAGAGTACACCTCCTGTCTTACAGTTCTCCTTTATAATTCATTTAAGATATTGCATTACCCAGAAGTGAAATTAAAACACGAAGGCTAGAGACAAACAAGGAAGGAAAGTTATTGAAAGTTACCCACACCAGATAAGGATCCCAGAGAAATTTAACATTTACATGCATAACAAGATGAATGAATCATGTTAAAACTGTCTTTATGTCTCTTCATCAGGATATGTGGAACGACTTTAAAGGACGAGAAAGAAAAAGTGATCATTAATTTTTTGGTCAGAATGTAAAGCTACAGAGCTTGCATGAAGACGTACAGAACATGCATTCAGTAGCCTGAATGTAGTTTATTTAAGAACTAAAAATGAAAAAGCAATTTTGACGTTTCATCTCCTAACATTGATGAAAATATATTAGACAAGCTTTGATTTCAGAGTTAAGAATTTGTTATTATGGAACTCTGATTTTAACCTATAAGAAACAAATATCATTTTTCATGTTATAAAAACAAAGGAAGCAGATGGACAGCTATAACTATTAAAGATGGATCAGCTAAATACTGATCTTATGAAACCTGCATATCTAAGCAGAGTGAAGAGTTTATTATTTACTGTACACTTGTACAAGAAAAAACAAGATGCACATTTAACATTTTTTAAAATAATAATCACAAAATTATTTTCTCTCCTGTTCATAATTTTCTTGGCTTGGCAGGAAGCCAGATTGCAGATGTTAAAAGGCTTTATTTTGTGAAAACCGATTCTGAAAGGAAAAGACAAGTGTACCTTTTCACCTCCCATGTTCTATATTCAATGTGAGTTCTTGCCATTTTTTTCTGTAACGTAACTGAAATATATTATTTTGTTTGTTTAATATTGCCTTTATTCTACCTCAACAGCACTAAACTTACAAATAGAACATTAACATAATTTCATCTTGCAAACATCTTACAGTCCCCAGAGCCAACACAGTCTTTAGGACAAATACAAGCCAATTAAATAAAACTGGGTGCTGACATATAGGTCAGAGTGACCTCTGAACTTCATGGTATGAAGAAAATGTAGACATGTAACACACTGACATAAAATGCTTAGAAAAGCTTAGATCACTTTGTGATTTAGTTGTTCCCATTATGAGTATATATGAGCAGTGAAAACAATACTTGAATGGATCAGATTTATAGAAGAATTAGTATAAAAGGAATTAAAATCAAGATTATATGTAGAAATCAGAAACAAGATAAAATTTTGAAGAAATAAGACAAATATCAGAAGGAGGATTTTTTAAAAAAATGTTTGGTAAAATTATTGAGAGTTCTGTTATCTCAAACTCAAAAATCATGTTTCAAATAAGCTTTAGTGGAAAGAAAGTTTAGAAAAAATGGAATGTCAAATTCAGATTTCTGTCTCTAAGTGTAAAAAAAACCATTTAAAATGGGTTCATCATATTCTGAAATATTTGACAAAATATCAAGATTCAGATTAAATATACAACAAATACTGTTAAAAGAATAAGTAAAATAGAAAGATTATGTGATAAGAAATTTTAAATGCTGCATAAAATTCAATTAAGAATAGAAGATAGATAGAAGGTGATGTGAAAAACGACTGCTGCAACAAGAGAGATTATTCTTGAGTAAATAATGTCTCAGGACAGTTTTCGCTATTCCCATGATTCTTAAACAAAACCAGACTTATGGGAAAGGAAAGGTAACACCTCCAGCTCAAGGCATCTCAGTGGTGTCGTGGACCTTGTTGTCATACTTTGCATCTGTTGTGTCTGCACCAAGTAGTCAACATCACAGAATTATTCTGTACATCAACAACAAGTCTGACACATTGAATTTATTGTATGTGAGCAGCTTGTCTAATCTGTCTGGCTCCAAACGACTAGAGACTGGCAGTGAGACCTGGGCCCTATGCCTTCATGCTTTCAGATGCTCAGCTTTTTTTAGGAAAGGATCAAAAAAGGTGGATTCTCTCTCTCAAATTTCAAAGCAGTTGTAATTACACAGTAGCCAATAGGCCAGACAGAATAATAAAATCTAGGCTGACCAGAGAAGAAAATGACTGAATGAGAAGTGCGGAATAAAACCGATGAGATTATCCTGAAAGCCCAGAAAAGAGAACAATAATTCAATATCCAGCTTAGAACTGGGGATGTATATGTTTCATTAATGATACTACCAGTTTTTTCTCCATTTAGAGGAAAAAAAAAAAAAAAACAACTAACTGATCACTTAGTTCAGAAATGTAGTAAATATTTACATAATATATTTTCTTCTTGTTGCTCAAATTTCTCACTCAGTCTCACATCTGCTGTGTTACCACCAAATTTCACCAAACTACATGTGTGTGTGTATATATATATGTATATATATATATATATATATATATATATATATATATATACACCTGTATAAATGCTCTTTGTGTCTGTAAGAGACAATCTTCCCAGGTGAGCTTCCTTTCTCTTGTGATCTCACTGGTCTTAGAGAAGAAACAATCACATGTTTTCACTGAGAGAGAAAAAGTGAGGCCATTGAAAACCTACAACATTTTTCAGAAAAAACATTATTGAAAAAATTAATAAGCAACGAACTGTCTGTCGAATGTTGCATGACTAGCCTAAAACCAGATAGTTTCACCTGAGGAAAATTTCCCTTTTCTTTAGTTGCACTGTATAAAATTTTATTGGTTAAATATGTTAATCCATATTTTTATAGGGATTTTCTCCTTTGTCAAGAAATTTCATATATATTAACATTATGTAAAAATTATCCCTTGGTGTCCTTGTGGAGACACCACTTTAAAAAAATAATTCAAAAAACCTTTTCACTATTAAGTTGCAGAAGCTTACTAAGTCACAAAATGTTACAAAGCATAATTAAAAGTGTTTGGAAATGTTGTTACAGAACAACAGAAAGCTGGTTCAGGTCATTCATTAGAGGCTGAAGTTAGATTACTTTTCCTTCTCATGAGCTAAGAACATGTGCTCATAGAAGTAACATGACAGTGCAGTAAATTGTTAAGACCTGTTAACTGGATAGAGAAGACATTCCGGCAGCTACAATGATTGTACAAGAGGAATATTTTATTTTTTCTGTATGGTACTTAGGGCCTTTTAGAGTACAATTGTGTCATACAATGGAGAGCCCAAAGACCTTTCTGGGTTTACCTATTCTAAAAAACTCGGTTGATTGAAAATACATGTGTCTTCCCAACAGCGGTCTAATTATGCCTCTTTTCTAAAGTTTCTAATGATACAGTGAGAAACAAAAAATAATGTATCATAGCTTTGCAGAAGTACAAATTGTGTCCTCTTGTACTATCACAGTCTGAGAGATTTTGTTTTTGTAGTTACGTCCACAAGTAAAATAAGCATTATTGTAATATGTAAAACATGCAAATGCCCAAGAGATTCGTACATCCCTCTGTCTTGGCAAAACAATGTTTTTCACACAACGCTTTTCTAAGTCAATTGATTTTATTTTTTTAATGAAAAATTAAATTCTTACAAACAGGCTAAATGTTATTTTCTGAATAAATCCCTTTATTTCTTCTACTTTCACTTGAAATAGTGAAATAAAAGGTAATAGACACCTTCTTGCAAGAATTACAGAAGTTAGTTTAGTTAAACAACTTACATAATTTCCTATATATTAATGGGAAATTAATAAGTAATTGCTTCCTAAATTGGTCAGAAAATTATCCTGGAAACTATTTTTCAAATTTTACTGCTTTCTTTCTCACTCATCAGAGAAAACAGAAATTAATTACACACAAAGTTTGATCTACTGTTGTCTTTGCTGCATAATCAATCTACAACATTTGTGGCAAAGAGACATAGTTCATCATTTACAGTGTAAGGTATTAATTCTTGGTCCTAATACTATGAATAGCAAAATAGCTTCTATTTGCATCTGTTATTCAATATAGTGTTGTTTCCATTCCTAGGAAACATAACAAATTTTTCTTCTGAAATATTTTGGCTTAATTATGTCAGGTTCAAAGTATTGTCAAGCTTTACTGCATTCAGCTGAATTTCAGATTTTGCAGAAACCTCCCTAATATAACTATTCAAATAATTTCTTCTCTGTTACTGTTTTTTAAAAACAGATTGTAGTTTTCTCTTTTTTGACAGCTAGTGCTTCATTTCCTGCTATTTTCTGCAAAATCATATGCATACTTTTTTTTTTAAAGAAAGGAAAGCTTTAAGAAATGCATGTAAATGCTTGCAAATACACCTTTTTAAGAACAAATAAACAAGTACAACAAATCTTTTTTCTAATATAAATTTACCATTTTATTTTCCAAGTCAAAATGAGGTGGATACATAAGTATGGATACAGTTTTGCCATTGAAAAGATAGATATTTAGTAGAAATGTGCAACTTTAGTTTCACTAAATACAGCTGAAATAGCCTAAAAACTTGAATTCTATGGACTACTAGCTCAACTGTCAGTGAGAAATAGTGGCAAAAAGCCATCCTTTGTTTGTCTGTAAAAACATCTTCATGGTTAGAGAAATATCTGTGTGCATCACAGGAGAGGAGAATGGAAGGTCAAGAGGTTAATTCTACTTACCACAACATACATTCTGCAACTGACTTGTAGCTCTGTGATCTGCAGAACTCTCACTTAATAGGGAAGGCTTAAAGTAGAAAAAAAGACCCAAGTTCCTTTTAATGGTAGCTCACCGCACTAGGGTTTACCAAAGGAAGGGAAAGCTAATACTGGGGTGAGGGAGTTGATGTATTTTCATTTTGTTCTTTGTTGTCTTTATGTTTAGAGGGAGAGAAGAATGGTTGAAAGCATTTTTTTTTTTTCAGAGAACTCAAAGGAGAAATAATGATGGGGAGGGTGAGATTTTATCCTTTACAAAGAAAACCTACAAAAAGTTGCTACTCAAAACCACGAACATACAACAAGGTGAGAAGCAATTCAACCCACTTTTATATAAAGAAAACTGTGGAAATGACAACTCTCCAACTATAAGTGTCACTGAAAAAATAAAAAGGACGGGCATGGGCCATTAAATGCACTATAATCTATTCAATGAGTTTAATGTAAGAGTAATTATGAATTTAGTGCTTTTTCAATGATTTATAATGCAATGGCATCTAGAAGTCACTCCTGGGGTAGACACACCAGTGTGCTATGCTGCTTCTGCATACTGATTAAGTAAAAAAGACTCAAACCAGAGAAAAATTTGTTAACTAATCTAAAGAATCTAGAACCCTCTTATGATAATATTGCAAAAGATAGCTGTCAGACTGCACTTTTCCATTTCCAAATTAAGAACATGTACAAAACCCCTGCAGATCCCTTTTATTCTTCATCATCTTTCCTATGACTTTGAAAATACCCAAGATAATAGTTAAATATTTCACAATGCAAGATTCACATCATATGTCTATTACTGCAGTATATGGAACATTACTTTTCTTATACTTTACACAGATTTAGATTAACAGAGCATAGCAGCATTTGCACAGCATGCTGAGAAGACATTCAGAAGCTCCAGCAGGTTAATATATTTGTGCATATATGTGTTTCATACTATGCATGACAGACACTTAAACAGAGAAGGCTTGGGTAGACCTCCTGCCACCAGAACTGATAGCCTAATTTCAATATAACTGGGACAACCAAATCCCTTTTTTCTTCTTCCTTGTCATTGACATGTGATGAGATTGGATTTTCTATTTTTTTTCTTTCAGATTGCCTGCTGTCTGTGATCCTTTGTCAGAAATGGGTCTTTCAGGTCACTCAAAGGATCATTAGCAAAAGTATCAGCAAATACAAATTTAATACAAAAGTGAAAGTGGAAAAAAATTTTTGGCAAGTCTACTACTATTGTTCACTCTACTACTTACTAAATTGTTGCAGCACACAGAGAAAACTCAGGTTCAAATTAACCCAAAATTATCTACATGAAGGCTAGGGATGGAAAAGCGTAACAATGAGAAAAGGCAAGGATAAAAAGCAGTAAAGCAGACACTTCTGTTGATTCACAAGGTTCATAGTAGACCCCTCTCCAAATTTAGCCCTGGACTTAACCAGTGGTTTAGGCCAAAGGCTTTAAAAAGAATTTAAGTGTTCAAAGAATTTTAAAAGGACTTTAAAAGTATTTAAAATTAAATAGTTTATTTCAAGTTTAATAAATGGATAGTTTCTTCAGGCAATAGGCTTAACAAAAGATTCTATAGAATATACTATAGGCACAATAGTAACTCAATTTTAAACCTAATTTGTTTACAAACCTAACATACTTTAAAAATCTAAGACAGCAACATTACTATTACATTTTCTGTAGTATATTCACATGCACACACAGTGATCTAAAGATCCAAGGTGTATATAAACCTGTGAAAAATTTGCTTTGCCTCTTTGCACTGGGTGAAGGATTGAGCTTCAAGGAGTAGAAATAGCCCAGGCTCTAGCACTGGCTTTCGGTGATGATCTTCAAATATAGCAAACTTGAGAGTTCACTGGCTCTGAGAGGTGCCCCAGTAAGAGGGACTTTTCTGGTCACAGCCTACTGTAGTCTGGGAGAGGTCAAAGAGTCTCATTAAAGACCACTCTTTATAAGGTCACAAGGAAATTGGTTCAAGGAGTAATAATTTTCCATCTTGGATGCAATTTGGGTAAATAACTTTCCTTGAAATTTCAGTAACAAAAATGTTTTTCCACTTGGATTGTTATTCAGGTAAGAAAAATAAATTTCCACACCTGTACGTTAAAAAAGGAGCCCATCGGACAACATAAATTCCAAAAAACAGACAGTGTTTCTGGTAAGTGTAAGAGGAGTTTTGCCTGGGTGATGTTTGTCAAGGCCAAGGCCTGATGAGCATTTCTAAGATCATAATGCAGCCTGGAGGTGAAGTTAGGGTGACAATTGTATCCCCTCATCCTGTTGTGTCAAATGCCTAAGGCTAGCAGAGGAACAGATGATTCAGGAATTATGGTAGCTGTCTGTCACGGCCATAAACTGGAAAAAGTGAAAATGAGGCAAAAATGTATGTTCTACTGAGTGTCGCCTTCTACTACATAGTGTGGTAGGCTCTCACACTTTTGCCAAAGCATCATGAAGAAAGGAGAACATGTTAGAGAAGAAAATATTTATATGCAGCACCAGTGACTGACTGACTAGAAGGTGATGCTTCCCTGAGCCATGATCTTTGTTGTCTCCTGAGCACACAACATAATATGGAAAGTCAGTACCTCATACACTACACTGGGAAAAAATTATCTGTTTTCTTTTCATATTTAAGACTTTTGTGATTTCCTTACTTTTCTCGATACACTTCATTATCTTCTGTGTGAAGATCTGCCACTCATTAGTGTCTTCTCTCTGCCTCTCATCCTGTTGAACTTGGCAGCCGAGGACAGGAGATAGCTTACAACACTTACCTTCAATAAAGCAAACATGTTCTGCCTAGATTTATAATCTGGCTTTAGGGATCTTGTTTTTCTAGTTTCAGTTCTAACTTTGACAAGACAATGTGAGGCAAGGTGATCTGAAAATACTAAATGAAGAAGAGAAAGGTCATCCATAGCTCTGAAAATGTCAATTGGATAGAGAGGACCTTTATTCCCCCTGTCATATCTGTCTTTATATACTGGTAATAGAAATAGAAAACCTACAAAAACTTATGTATGTCTAATCCCCTTTTTACTATGTAGTTGTGGAAGGAAGCGGTTTCTTTGCACATATCCATTCCAGTATACATTCTGATATGAAACCTGCAAGATGGAGAACAGCCGTCTCCAGAGCTATCAGGATGCTATGCCTGGCCTTGGGAAGAAAAGTGGCTAAAATTTCTGTATGGTTTGGCTCAGAATGCAGCCAGATGACAACTGTAAGTTCACTTCCATGGCTGTAAAGCTATGCAAGCCCAGTAACTTCATGACTCTCAGCACCACTGTTGTAAGGTTATCAAGAGTGCAGGCTGACTGCAAATCCCATCTGTCTCCTTAATAACTGACATTGAACCTTTCAAAGGATTTGTCTGCTCAACTTGTGGAGTTGCTAAGGATAGTGGTCAAAATAATTCATCCTATGCCTAGTCTGTTTACACTACAAAAAGATTTACACAAAACCCACAAGGAGATAGAGTACACCTGAGCTTTTCTTCCTGAAAGCCTCAGAGATTGTTTAATAGAGATAGGTAAACATCTCTCCCTCAGTTTTTTGTTTTAGTGAATTTTTGAAATGATATAGAATTTCTTTCTTGCTTTGTATACATGCCACAAGAAAAAAATAATTCTCTGACCACCAAATGAAGATGCTTACCTTTAGAACATTCAGGAGAGATAAAAGTACAAAAAACTAGTTTTCTCAATCTTTATAAGTATAGAATGTAATATTTAGTCTCTTTCTAGCTCTTCTGATACATTTAGTGCCATACTATCCCACACATCCCTGACTTCTCTAATATAAAGGTCATTTGGTAGCTAAATTACAAAATGCATTCCACTCCGTATTTTGCTAATCAAGTGTCATGTGGCCATCATCATGATCTGTAATTTAAAAGACAACGGATAACACTTTTTCTCTTTGCTCCTGAGAATATTCTCTCAACCAAGTGATCATCAGATTTAATTGGAACGATGGATATGTCACAAAATGTTGTCTAGAAAGAGTTAAAGAATTCTAGCAGGTCAGTGAAAATGTCATTGGCATTAATGACTGTGACAGATTAAAGGCCTTTGGGCGTGTGCTCATGTAAGATCAAACACCTTTTTTGTCTGACTGGTACTACATCAACAAAATATCTGCTGACTATGAGATCACAGAGGGGAATAATTTCTTTTTCTTTTCACTGTGTATTATTCAGTGCAATACAGCTTGAAAAATGAGAGTGACACTCCTTGTAATCATTTCTTTGTGCATTTATCCAGATCTCTTCTGAGATGTGTATGGCAGCACCTATTGCTTATTGTTTAACTTTTATTTCATTGTGCTGTGGAGAGATAACTGCATCCCCAGCTACACCTCCAGATATCTTAATTGGTATAGAGCTGGAAATACTGTTTTTTATGAAAAAGAACATTCAGAATGTTCAGAAAAAAAAGATGTTTAATGAGTGTGATGACTTTTTCTCATGATTCACTACTCTAAAATGAGTGTTCCAGAAACAAAGACATATCAGGCTTTTGTTAATTAATTCCCTGACACTTGAAGAATCTGTTTTCTGAGCTCATCAGGAAGGTTATCTTATCATTACTCAAGTGTCTCTCTGACCAGCTGCTGAAAATACAATTATTTGTAACTTTACACCAGACAAGGAACAGAGATCATTTGTCTGACCACAAAAAAAAAAAAAGACAAAAAACCACACCAACAAAACCCCCCAAAACCACCAAAAAAACCCCAAAAACAAAACCCAAACAAACAAACAACCCCCCCCCAAAAAAAAAAAAAAAAAGACAACCAAAAACCAAAACAAGCTGACCTGATCATGTAGCTTTAAGCATCATCATATGAATTTACCAATGACATGTCTTCCATTTCTTCCATTTTCTTATGTTGCTACAACTTCAGGTAATGAGCTCTGACTTACGGGAATATGTTTGATAAACATCATTGTGAAACAATGCTTTTTTTTTACTGATTCCTGAAACTTCCATGGTTCTAGATTCTTTTAGAGTTTTAATATTTCCTAATTATTCTACTTTAAAAGCTTTCAATGATTTACCTTGAAATAGACAATGTGAAGTCTTTTCTGCATCCTTTTGAAAATCACCTAGTTCTTTTTAACCTCTGATATTTAGATCTCTTCTGCTTTCCCACATCTTGTCAGTCTACTGATCTACCCAGACCCCATCACTTTTCACAGCATAACCCAGCACAGGTATGTACTGCTCCAAAGATAACCTATCAAATCAAATGCTTTAGTCATCAATCCCAGGGGAAATAACTTGTACATTATTTTATTCATTTCAGTAACAAGTTTTATCACAATGAAAGAATCTTGTAGAGCAAAGTAGTAGAGATTCACCAGTGAAATGTGTCCAGTGGGTAGAGAACTGTATTTACAGTGACATATGTTTGCAAACAGGAAAGCAGGAAGGAATGCAGAACTCTGTTCTCCTAAGTAGATAGGCTGACCATCATGTTAGTATTTCTTTTCTGAGGAAAAAAAATAAGGCAATTTATAGGGTTAGGGGTAAAGAAATATTGAATAAAGTAAAATAATCAAAGTTCACAAAGAGTATATAACCATAGAATCATAAAATTATCTAGATTGGAAGGGATCTATAAAGCCCATCTAATCCAAAGCCCCTGCAATAAGCAGGGACATCTTCAAATACATCAGATTTCTTAGATTCCTTTCCATGTCTTTGAAATGTTTTCAGAGATAAGACATCTACCACTTCTCTGGAACAGAAACCTGTTCCAGTGTTTCACTAGCCTCATAGTCAAAAAGTTCTGTCTTATATCTAGTTTGAGACAATTTTGAGACCAAATCTGAAGCTGCAGCTATAGGGTCTCTTTGGAAGGCTTTTGACTCCAGTAATGTCAGGGTTTAAGCCCAGCTGGTAATAAACACCACACAGACACTCACTCAACATCTCCTCTCCAGTCTTTTCCCACAGAATGGAGAGGAGAATAAAAAAACAACTTGTAGATTGAGATAAAAATAGTTTCATAATGGAAAACAAAACAATATGTAATAATGATAAATCATAATAATAATAAATAAGAATAAGAATAAGAATAAGAATAAGAATAAGAATAAGAATAAGAATAAGAATAAGAATAAGAATAAGAATAGTGACGATAAAAGGGAAAAAAAAAAATAAAGCTAAAAAACCAAGAGATGCACTGACCTGCTGAATAATGCCAGAGTACATTCCTAAACCTAGATTGGTCAGCCTTCTGGGAAACTCTCCCAGTTCATATACTGGGCATAACATACTATGGTGTAGAATATCCATTTCGTCAATTCAGGTCACCCATCCCAGCAATGCTCTCTCCTGTTTTTCTTAGGTGTGCCTTATCACTGGCAGAGCATGAGCACAGACAAAAAAAACCCCTTGACTTATAATAAATAGGACTTAACAAAAACCAAATCAACATTAATATTATTACATTCTAAATTCAAAACGCAACATTGTACCTGCTCCTGAGAGGAAATTAACTCTATCCCAGGTGAAACCAGGAAGTGTAACAAAGCCTGAGGCACTATTTCTGTAATAGCAATCGGTTGTGATGCATTTTATGGATTTCTCTTGGAACATTTGCTGGTTTAAACCTTGTGAGAAACAATCTCCTCTTGGATAACATAAATCCACTTATTTAAATCATAGTACTTGACCCAAATTCACCTCTTTATCCAAGATATCATTGAAAGTTTTTCATTCATTGTTTCTTGATATAGTTACAATTAAGAAACTGAGGTACATCCATTACTTCATCCATTCCAATGAGTATAAAAATTTGGTAATTTTTTTAAGTCTTCTTTATTCCTCTGAGAAATTTTTTTATTTAATGAAAATGAATATAAAGTATTAAACTGGCAGCAGAAAGCATCCTTTCTCACTAACATAAGGATATTTTTCTGTGTACAATATTACGCATAGTCTGTCACTCCTTTGTGGAATTTCCTTTTGGTTTTTTGGAAAGTCTGGATATAGTACCTAAGAGTACCATCCACACAGGCTCAGAGCTTCAAAAATTCCCTTCCTTTTTTAGCTTCTATGACTTTCACAAAGAATAACTGAATACATCCTGCACATATTCTGATAAATGCCTGATTTCAGTGCTGGAACTCAGAATGCCAGAGAATACACACCATTATGCAACTTAGTAGAAAGGAAAAGATAATATATTTCCTGAAGCTATTATTGGTTAGCCCATTAACTGAAGTCAAGCTACAGAAAAAGTGTATGCACACTCAGGCCATTTAATATCCTTTTGCATTCCACTGCCTTCTACTTGTTTCTAGGGAAGCATGAAAATAAGGTGTTCTGAAGGTGAATGAATAGTTGGAAGTATGAGGAAAGTGACTCATGAGTGGTATGGCAGCACAGCATGAAACTTATCCAAACAGACTGCTCATATAAGTGAGATCTTCACCACATCTTCCTGGATGGAAACCAGAGCTATAAATGAACTTTGTTGCATAATTGTCTCCAAGCTCACACTAATATCACTTATTTGGGGCAGAAAATCAGAACACGTTAGAAAATCCTTTAATAATTGGTGAATGACCAAAGAGATAGATCTGCTGCTGCATGCTAAGTAAGGTCTTCAAGGTTTAAGCTCTCTAATTCAGAAAACAATAAGTAATTAAACAATACCTACCTTCTCAGCTGAACGTTTGTCAGATAGTATAAAAGTCTGAAATGAGGAGAAACTGCTATATGCAGAAACTAGTATGCCAATGAGGACAAGGACACATCAACCAGATAGAGTGAGAGTCCTACTAGGCTGACTTAATAGTGCTGATTGGAAGTGGACTAGAGGAACAAGGGTGATTCCATAATGGAATATAATTTATTTTCAATATTTTCTGAGAATTAAGTAAATATTCTTATTCTAGATTCTACTTTTAGTTAAAATGTGTTTATTTCAGATATATTTTAATGAATATATACCTGATTTTTTCATTCTAGATTTCAATATGCTAAACAGTTTTAATTTATGCAATTACCGGTGCATCAATATATCTATTCTTGTTTCCATACAATCTCACAAGGTGTGGAAAATTTCAAGGAAAGAAACATCACCTTTTCATTGCTATTGTAGTGCAAATTGACTTCCTATGTTCTCTACTTTTATTTTCTGCTTTCCTTCTGAAATTTAGGGACAGGATTCTGGATGAGAAAAGTAATGTAAACCTTGGACCTGAGGATTTGGAGCAATTAAGTCATGACAGGATCATAATGGAATGAATGTGGAAATGGTCAGCAAGATGAAGAATTCACATAGACCAAAAATAAAATCAAAATAGCAACAAAAAAGAAAGGAGAAACAGATTAATAAAATTCAAACCCAGTTGGAAGTGCAAGTGTCGTAAAAGGTTGCTCTGTTTCCAATATTTATCTTCCTCTAGGAAGACTGATTAGAAACTCATACATAAGACATACTCATCAGAACATGGTGGGTAGTGAATAGGGAAGTTGTGTCTTCATATATGTGTGAATATTTAAATGTAAAAAGTGACTTTCAATAAATTTTCAAGATAAAACTTCTATATTCCTATAAATATATAGAAATCTATCCCTTTAGCTATTCATAATCAAGAATCTGACCCTTTCCCTTGCACTTTGATACAAGCCTTACAAGTGAGACTTGTCTTCATGTCAAAGCTAAATGTTGTCCTTAAGTATGCAAGCCCTGGAAATTGGGTTCTATTGCCTTGGGAAATTTCCTTTGCACTAAATACAATCTGTATCTTTTTCATTAAAAAGGGAAGTCATAAAAGCAAGCAACAATAATGTATCACTCCATAGCTTTTAAGATTTGACAGCTAGCAAATATTAAATCTTCCTGTCAGTGCAAGCATTTATCATCTTTAAATCTCCAAACTGTAAAACATATTTGGAGCTTGTGTTATGTGGTTTGTATATAAAAGAGTGGAATTCCAGAAATTGTTTACATTAATATTCAGTGTTATATCTTTTGCCTGATAAATACTCAAATTCAGCTAGAATATGCAGATTTAGAAAGGACATAAAAATATATTTTGCAAGCTTTCCCTTTACAGGATAATGTTTTATACTGGGCCATGCACTAGTGACATTTGAAATTACAGCATTCCACTTACCTGTGACTGCACTTAGGAATACTTTTGAACATGAAACAAGAATTTGAAACTTTTACCATTTAATAGTTATCTTAAAAAATTTACCGAGAAAATAATATCCTCTTCAGTTTTGTGACTTAAAAAAAAAACCAAAACAAAACAAAATACATTCATGGTAAAAAAAACCTATTTCTCTATAGCATTATTCTTTCTTCTTAGGGATATGTTAGTTACAGCCATCATTTTCTGATCTGTAGCGTAAAGTATTCCTGTGTAAATTTAAATGTAGTTATTTTCCTTTAATGTGACATACAATATTCCAACTTTAGGCATATAGGTAGAGTGATATCCTTTCCCTTTGCAATGAAAGTATTGTGGCATCTCATTCTTTCTGCAGTCAAGAATTTATTATTACCATAAAGACAATATCTGAACTTTCTTAATGATGCTTTTTACACCATCACATCACATGCAAGTTAGCATTCACCTGTTCTTTCATAGGCTTGTAGAAGTAGGGTTATGAATGAAAAATTATTAGAGATTGTATGGTGCTTACTGAAGAGAATTACATTCTGTGTAAATCTCCTGTATATGTCCAGAAGACAACCAGTTATTAAGAATTTGGAACTTTTTCTACTGTTAATATAGGCTTCAAATCACCAGTATCTTATTCACTAAAACATTTAGACATCTGCTTAATTAACTTAACTGGAATTTGATAAGATTTAACCAGAGATTTGAATACTTTTTAAAATTAAAGCTGCAGAATTACATGTTTAGAGACAGGGGGAACTATATTGATATTTTTTTTTCTATTTGTATGCCTGATGCAATGAATCTTACAGCAATCAATTAGGCAAACTGCACTCTACAGTGATCTTCATCTTATATGTTGCCTTTTGATCTATACTCAGGAGTATAATAATAAAGATATGTAGTACTGTGCATATACCAGCATCATTTGAAAAACTAAATTAATTTTTAAAATATATCTAAATGAGATACAGAAAATAATTTCTTTACTTCTTAAAATCACATATTAAATTCTACTACAATGATGCTTAATTAATAAAATATAAGAAAATAATGAAATTACATTAAGCAACTTGCCACAAATTTTAATAAAGTACATATGTTGAGCTCATATGGCAGTAGTGTTCATAGGCTGAACACCACATAATCTATGGGTTGCAATTTTTCTCATTTAAAGTAAATGACAAAACTGATTGATTTTATCACAGCGGAGAAAAGCTTTTTATCGTATTCATTTTGTAACCCTCACCTGAGGGTTTAAAGAAAAAATACCTGTTCTTATGATCATTTATTGACCCTGAGATTGGCTCACTTTGTTAGAGCATGGTGCTAATAACATCAGTATTGTGACCTTGATTCTTCTATGGGACATTCATTTAAGAGTTGGTCTCATTGTGGGTCCTTTCCAACTCAGAGTATTTCGTGATCTGATGTGATTTGTTTAGAGAACACAGAAACAACAAAAGATTGTCTAATTTTCACATTTACTGGTATCATCTAGTTATTCCATTTCTATTCGATTATTTTATTATTGTTTTCTCTTCAGCAAACTTGCCACTCTCCTTCTTCTGCCTTGCTAAAGCCTGACTGCAAATATTGGTTTGATATTTAATATCATACTTCCCTGAGGCTTCTTAAAATTGCTGCTCAGCTTAACCCTGTGCTGTCAATCAGTGAGATGCTGCCTATCTTGTGTAGTAGTACTTGTGTAGTATGGTAGTAACACCATAATGTTCAGGAAGTGTGAGCATAAGGATGAGCAGAATATCATGACAGACAAAGCAGCCCAATCCCCCAGCACCCACTGCTGTCTGTGACATAGCAGTCAGCAAGTTTTACTTATGTTTCAGTGATTAGCGTGAAGATACTTTGAAGTATCCATCCTCTAATAATAAAAAAGTATGCATCCTCTAATAATAAAAACAGAGGTTTGTATCACAGGGACAAATCAAAAAACATAAAACCACTAGGTCAGATTTGCTGGTGGATATACAATTTTTTTATTTTTTTTTCTTAAATATTGTACAGCAATCAACTCAGCAAACAGCATTTCATAACCAAAGTGTTGTTCACATTTTAGGTTTACCAAAGTTGTGGTTGCAGGATGACAAGAAGGATTTGTGAAGGGCCAATAGATTTGCTGCTTTGTAGGTGTTGCAGGGAAGTATTGTGAATCTTGATCAGAACAAATTATTTTAGTATTTTTTGCTCATCTTTCTAATAATATTCATGATCCAAGAGACTTCTAGGAGAAACTGAGCATAGTTCTTGGTTCAGTAGCCTTTACAATTACTAAGTTACAGTAGTTATTAATAAGTATATATGCATAACTTTCAATATTTTGGGGAGGTTGTGGAGGCTGAAGGAATGGTGGAAGACAATATACATGAAAAAAAAGTAGCCTTTGTCATTTGACAGCTAGAGGACAAAATTATTTTTCAATTGACAATGGAAGTCACTGGCAAAACTCACATCAATTGCCATAGTGCATACGTATGATATGTAATAAATAAGGTTTGTTAGTTAATTATGTGACATTTGCTTAAATAAGAGATAAGAGAAAAAAATCATCTTATTCTTGTGTGGATTACCAGGATTAAGGAATTATTAGTTCCATTCCATTGATTTGATCTACCATACCACAGTAACACTTTGCCTACTAGCTGTATTATTGCTTTATTTTCCATAAATGAATTGTCATTGTTGAAGAAGAGTTAAACATCTCCATAGCTTAGTCTATAGGAATTAGAAATCCATCGAAAAATTAATTGTAATTTAAAAAAAAAATCTTCTCCCTTCTAACTTTCTCTTTCCATTTTTGTGGGGAAGCTGTCATGCAGTATTCAAATTTTATCTGAGACCTGACAACAATGAAACAGACTGATAGGAAAATGCTAAAAATAGATTCACACAGAACCCAGGACTGGGGAGGAGGAAAATATTACCTTGAACACTAGGCTGTTGTCAGTGCTAGTAACCAGCATCCTAACAGCTTATCATTGGAAGAAATAACAAGAAAGGTTTCCCTATTCATTTATTGCATGTTATTTATGATTTTATAAATTTTTTCTTATCAATTTCCAGCTGTTTGCTTTTTAGGCTGGATGGTACTAATTTTTTTTTTTTGTTGTTGTTGTTGTTGTGTATTTGAGTACTTTCTCTTTTCCTACTGCTTGGAGAGAATATAATTTGGGAGATCAGGAGAACAGAAGGTATTCAAGATGCTAGCCTCTCATGGATATCTGATGGGGACAATTTTATAGGGATGTTATATTCTCCTCTATGGCATTCTTAAGAGTAAATTTGTTTTCTTTACCTCTACAGAGCATGAAAATGTAGTTTTACCAAAATATCTAATAAGGGCACAGCTAAAGCCTACACTGAACTGAATAATTGCATTACTTCTATTTGACTTTTCTTCATTTTCAGGAGAGAGAGCATGTAAATGTACTAGAATATAAGAGAATAAAATTGTGCAAATACTGAAAATAACTTTTGTAAGTTACACTACTAATACAAAATATACTCCTGAATTCTTAATTTTCTATGTGAAAACAAATAATTTTTTAACATATTAGTCAATATCTATAAGGCTTAGGGGGAAAAAAAACGCGTTATCTGAATCCTTATAGAAAATCCATCCAGGACTCAACATATTTTGAAATAATCATGGCAAACAGAACTAGAGAATAAAGCTTATATGGGTGTTGAACTGCAGCTGAAAATTCCTGTAGATATTTATAGATATGATCTCAATATTATTCTGCAGAATAATTACAAGATGGTAAACACATTTATTTTAAGGCTTTGTGAACAGAATTACTAATATGCTATGGTTGCTTCATGTCAAGTAAACAAAAATTTGTTAAAGGAATGTTAAATGTTCATTCAGCTTATGTCTACAGATAATTTGTGTCTTCAGAATGGCAACAACATCCTAGAACTTATGGCTAAATTATACACTGTTATTCAGCAGAGAATAGTTCCCTTCTTTACATACCTAAGCCATCCTAGTGATCTCCAAAGTTGCAATTTTTCTCATTAATATTTTATATAGTGTGCCCAGAAATCCCAGTGACAATATTAGTTTTCTAGCTCTATCCCCCAGTTGAGTCTACAGCAGTGTTATAAATTCCACAGTACCAGCTCACAGGGAGAGCAACTTGGCATTCAAATATAATGTTCATTCATTAATACATGGGTATTATAAGGCAACTGGAATCCATTCAAATCCAACTAGAAAGAGTTTCTACATAAATAATACTTCTGTGAATAATTACTTAGACATAAGGGGTTAAGATAGAAAATTTTGAGTTTATGTGACAACAAAGCATGTAATAAAAATAGCTTGCAATCCATTACCCAGGGAGCTCTTCTTTTAGGTTTTCTTGTGATTCTAAGTATACATTAATAACAAAAATACTTATATTTTTAAATGGGTTTGGAAGTGGTCTTTTGGTAGCATATAATTTTAAATTTATTTATTCAGAACAAACAAAGAAATATGCATTTAAATTTAGTGGTTTAGTGTGAAATTTCCCATAAAAATGGAAGACACCTTTAATCCAAACCACAATAAATAAGTAGGGATACTCACTTCCCAAAGAGTGTTCAAAAGACTGACAAAGAAACTTATTTTTTCCAGTTTAAAACTGAGATTTCTTCATATGCAAAAGCCTTAGTATCTTATGAAAAAATATTGCTGCACTTATGCCCATTTATATTTCGTGTTTGTCTTTTATTATCTCTTTTGTTTACTATACTTTGATATCAGAGAGGAATGAAATTTTCTTTGAGTGGATTATCCCTACAAGTGTTTTAAAAGCTAAATATGCTTTCAACTTGCATTTCTGAACAAAATATTTTGGATTATACTCTTTGGCTTCCACAGGTATTTGTTCTTCTATCTAATGTTTTCTAATGTTTTCTAAAGAAAATTTTTCCAGTATCTCTGTATCTGTTTAATTTATTCAGACTCTGTCCTTTTTAAGCTGTTGGTTTCCCTCTCAAATAAATATTTTTCTGTACCATTATATTTTTGTAAAAGTCAGGACATCCATAACTAAGTTGCTAAATTTCATAATTCAGTAAACATTTAAACATTCAATGGCATTCAATATACATTTCAAAACATATTAATTTTTACATTATTTATAATCACATTGGTGTATGATCAGGTTTATTTTCTGCTATAAATGTACAATCATGATTCTCTAATTTGCTCTAAAGACTTGTTACTATCAAAAATAAAAATAATTTTAAAGTATAAAGGTAAGCAGACAGAAGTTCTTAATGGAATAACTTGTAAAGTATACAACTGAGTTACAGTACAAGGCTACAAAGTAGACAGCAATTATCAGCAATTATTCCTTTAAGTAATATTTGCAAACATGTAATTTGGCAATCATATACATATATAATTCCACTGTATTAACATTCTCCTCATATGCTCTTCATATTGATATATGAAGAGCATATGAGGAGAATGTTAGTACAGTAGAAGAAAATGTTGCAAGTTTTTCTTGAGTGTTTTGACAAGACTGGAAACTAACATGGAGATAACTTTCCCAAGTGTGACCTCACTTATTCCATATACTTGATGTTAGACATATTCAAAATATATTCTTTCCTTCTGCAGTGGCTCTTTCAAACTGTGAAGGTAAAGGGTGGGAAGTCAGAGGAGTTCTTTTCTGCACCCCACACAATAAGCTATAAAATAGATCATGTACTTTCTAGATAGGGTCATCTCAGAAGGTATTTTGCTGAGTAGGTTTTCTAGTTATGCCTGTGTGGCTCTATGTTTTTATTCCTTCAGCTATCTTTGACAAAGAGGACAAACAATGGATTTATAGTAACTTTACTTCGTCATGTGGAGTGAAAAATTTATGGTTTTGCATAAAATTGATAAAAGTTTACATAAACATGTCAAATATATTCACCTCACTTTAGATTTTATCTTTTTTTGTGGTAACAACTTCAGAGAAAGGTTTTGTTCTGTGTAGCAAGAGCAATATTTATTGTAGCTACCTAGATGTACAAGATAAAAGATAGTCTTGTTGCACACCAGGTGATGAAAACACACAAACCTGCTTTGGAAAACTTAAAAATATAGTCCTTATTCACATGATCCTTTTTGCACTGATGGGTGTTACATTGCTTATCAATACTTGTTCTCTGTTGGGTATATGTGCAAGTGTAAAGTACACATTCATTAGCATTCTGCCATATGTCCCACGGACAACTATCCAGGCATGAATTCTGCATATAGACTCCTTCAGTTTCCCTAATTAGGAAGAATCATTCATGACCATCTGTCAGCCTCTATACCCAAGTCCTAGGTACATCCAAGGACTTGGAAGCCTATAAAGTCAAATTCAATCAGCAATTACTCATCCTGCCATGCCGATAAAGCTAATAATGCTCAAGGTAAATTAACACGGTGCGTTCCCTCTATTTCTGACTCACAGTAAGAAGATGCTTTAGACTCAGGGGGCCTAACTCTTTCTGAGAGGCCTGTAAGAAGCACTGAATTAAAAGTTTACTGCAGGGTTTTTTTTGTTTAAAAAGCTTTATTTTGGGACAATACATACAATAAAAGACCTCTGTCTGTTTCCCCTCCACAGAGGGAAAACATCATGCATTTTACTATGTAGAAGTAAGTTTTCAGCTGTTCTTTAGAGTTTTTGGTGGTGTTTTATCAGGTAGTTAAGATTATTCTAGTTTTTTTGGTCTGAATTACAGTGCATCTATTTAAATCTCTGTTCTCATTTTTTACAAAAGTATTTTTATCTGAGTTTTGTCACTTGAATAATTTTGAGGGGCAAATTCACTGCTGATACATAAAGTTAATTTAATTTATTTGATGTATTTATTTACCTTAGTATGAGGGTTTTTTCCAGTGCCCTGACTGAAAATTTCTCCATTTGAAACTGGGGAGTTTTCTATATACGTGTATAAAGGAATTTCATTTTTTTGTTTTGTCCTAAAAAAATTCATATCAGTTTACTTATAGAACAGCAGCAGAAGTGTAGATCTTAGGAAGGAATAAAAAATAATTAGATGTGCAATGGATGTACCTCTGAACTCTTGTAACCCATTATTTGAGTTGCATGTTATAGAATGTACTGTAACAGGAAACAGACAGTCTAGTGGAGGATGAGCTGCACAAGAAATGCGCAAGTGCAGCACTGACACATCATGAGCTGCCTTTGGTGCACAGTTACTCTGTGCAACACCCTGTGTTTCCCATCCTGAGTGTTTGCCGTAATGAAAAGAACTTAAATCATGGCCTAAAGGATCTCAAAGAGCAATTTATAGACACTTTACAGGAATGGCTCATAGACTAAGCAAATTATACCAGTGTATGTATCAAAGGATGGGAAGTAAAGAAATAGCTAATGACATAATTGGACATCACATCTATTGTATGGATTGAGGAGTGTAGATTGTACTGGCTTTGGCTGGGGTTTTTTTTGCATAGTAGCTCATATGCTGTTAGGTTTTTGATCTGCTACCAAAACACTGTTAACACACCACTGTTGCTGCAATGTTTACACAGTATCAAGGAAGTTTTTTGTTTTTCTCACTCCACCCCATGTGCAAGGAGTCTGGGGTTGCAGAAGAACATGAAGGTGCAGAAGAACATGCAGACGAACAACAGGGAGAGCTGCTCCATCTGACAAAAAGGTCAGTCTGTACCACACAGCATCACAAGCAATGAAAGCTCATGGAAAGAAGGAGAAGGAGGTGACATGCAGGGTAAAGATATTTGTCTTCCCAAATAACTACCACACATGATGGAGCCTTGTTTTCCTGGAAATTGTTAAGCATCTGCCTGCTGGTGGGAAGGAGTGAATTAATTTATTTTTTAATATTTGGTTTTAAATTTACTTGAATGCAAAATTTTTGATTTACCTATTAAGTTGTTTTTATATCAGCCCACGAGTTTTCTCACTTTTACCCTCCCCATTCACTTCTCCATCCCACTTGTGGGGGAATAAGTGTGAAGCTGTGTGGGGCTGAGCTTCCTACAAGTGTTAAACCACAAAAAAAATTATCAGCAATTTATGTGAAGAAAAAAAAAAAATTGAAGCACTTACTAAATAAAAAGAACTGAAAATTAAATATTAGTCCAAGAAGGGAAAGTACCAAGTCCTATTACAAGTAGTTGACCTCACTGGTCAGTTTCTCATGTTTTAAAGAATATTCACACATTTCACTTGTACAAAAGTTCCAGCTTTCTGTGGTTTGGGTTTTTTTTCTTTTCATTATGTTCTTTTAAACTAATCATTATATTTTAAATACACCAACAATCAAAATAACAATAGGAAATGTAACAACCACTGAAATCCAGAACAATTTTTAATTATGCATCATACAAGGAAAGCCACCTCCTTTTATACCTGTAAAACTGGTACTTGATTAGATATGTTCTGCTTTGCTAAGCTTGATACCTTTTTTTCCAATAAAATAGTCTACATATGATGTGTGAATCAACAGCAGAGTTTGAATTAAGAGCCTGAAGAGAACAATTTATAGTGAATTGAGGCAAATGGCACAGATGCTTACAGACAGTGCATATTGTTGACAGTGCTCATCTCAAACCAACATCCCGCAATAACCAGAGGTTATCTTACAGTCAAAGCACGAAATATGGGAGCTGGTAAGAAATATGATGCAGAAGATTTCTCTGCTTGGAGGCTGCAAGCTGAGAAGTTCTTATGGTTAGAGACATTATAGACAATTTGACCTTGCCTCTAGGTCCCAAAATTCTCCTGTGTCACATATGCCATTCTTTGCTCTTAACATTGAGCCTCAATAGTGCTCACTGTTCAGCTGCTGTGCCCACCCTTTTGTATTATATTTTTCTTGAAAAATATGTGATTATACAGCACTTGCTGATTAACAAGCTGAGCTTTCTATTCACAGATTACTTTTTCTTGCTGCTACAGTTTATCATTATCCTAAAGATTTCACAGTTTTTAGTTTAGCTGCAAAAATACTAAAGCAAAAAAAAATTTGAAAGGAAATGTTTTAGTTAAAACTTCATACCAGGACAACAGGTATTAATTAATACAATTTTTCACTGAAAAAAATCAAAATGACTCACCTTTTTTAGGGGAGGGAATGTATTTTTCAGTGATCCCACAAATGTTCTTAGACATCTGTAGAGAAAACAGAGAATAACAGAATTTGGAGGCGGTCCAATCTGGGCACTATAGTAATGCTTGGTCTGTTAAAGCACTTTCTTCTTATTCATTGTTGATTTTATGGAAATCTAAAAGTCTGAGTCTAGTTGTGGCATTTTGCTACTTCTAACTATGTATTCAGTACTGTGCAGATAAATTTATAACCCTTTGAAGTGGTCATTTCTTCTTTTTTTATGAACATTGAAGGTAGTGAAATTACTTGCTGAAATTCAAGTTAAATCTGTGTACATCTAGTCCACTGAATAACGCCAAATTTCTGAGGGCATTTAGGCACAAAGATTCTTTGATAACTGTGGGCATTAGATGCCTAAATATATTAATAAGTCTTCTTCACAATTAAACTGAAGAATTAAGGACAAAACTTAAAAGATATGAAAGACAGTTACTGGAACATCTGTTGGATCTCAAAGGTATAATTGTGACACATGCCACATGTCACCTTCAATGACTGTGTCTCACCAGCATTGAAAATTAAGAGAACTGGAAGGTATCCATATGTCAGCCAGAAGACAACACAGTCTTGGGCAATAATAAACACATACTCTGATTTTATCCACTTAGAGGAACAGTTTTTACACTTTTTTATTAGATTATAAATTATATTTCAAATTTTATAATTTGTTTTGTGCTGTTAATGAGAGATTACATTACCAAATCCTCCAAGAACATATATTTGTAAAGACACAAAATAATAATGCCTGAGTTAGGATAACCTTAAAAAAACCTTCAAGGAGAAATAACAGGTTCATCAATACTTCAACAGCCTCTAGACTATTTTCAAAGATAACAGTTTCTTAGTAAGTTGAAATTATTAAAGTAGCAGGCCAAGCTGTGCTTTATATGCAAAGTGACTCTGGGAGTGTAATATGATCAGTTATGACACAGCCACATGTAGAAAGAATCAACAGAAGGACTAAATTCCACTAATTCCAAAGACAGATAGGACATTGTAAAACCTTTATTCAGACACACAAACTAGATATTTTGTCATTAAATTTAGTACTGAATATATTTGGAGAAAAAACAATCTGGTTTACTTTTAAGAAAGTAGTAAAACCATCTTTTCTCCTACTTCCTTTAAATTCCAGCATTGTGCAAATATGCCTCAATGGTATGTAGAGCTTTTTCAGCCTCTCAACACTGAATTTTACACTGTTGTTAGGGGTCAGACCCTTTGTTATCAAATGTTTTCTTTTTGGAAGCATATATGCTACAATCTTTTCTGAGATGGCCTTTAGACAGATATAGCTGATTTTCATAAACATCAATCGTTCATTTTGTTTCCTAGCTCTGAACTACAGTGTTTCTGATACTCCAAGGAAAACACTATTTCTTTTTTTTCAAGATATTTGGTATTTAATTTATTTTTATAGTGGAATGGATATTTCCACAAGAATTTTTTGTATTCTACATAAAGAATTTGTACTCTATGTAATCTGAAAAAAAATTAATGGGCATTTTTCAGGGCTATTGTCTAAAGATAATCACTTAAAACCTACTCTAGATCCTTAATGTGTAAAACTGATCAAAACTTCATTGAAGTTGGTTAAAAAAATACAAACAAATTCACTGGGGTTTAATTTGCTCTTTTCATACTTTGCTTCAAATCAATAAACTAGGAGAATTTAATGTATTTTAAATACATGCAGTTCTGGATCTGCCATGATCCAGTAACAGTATATATAAATACACACATATGTAAATATTTCAGACTATTAAAGGTAAGAATGACCACCAATTGCACAAGACTATTATAATTATCATTACCATATATAATCAATTTAAAGAAAAATTTTGTAGGAATGGGAAATCAAAATTACATAGCAGGTGAATTACCATTTTAATAGCCTCATGGCATCCTCATGTATTATTTTAAAGAATCTGTGTCATTGGTCTAACTATTATATATATGGGATTAAAAAGAAAACAATAAAAAGATACATAAATGTCAAATTTTTCCTTAAAGAGCAGAGATATTTGATATTTTCCTCTACCAATAAGCACTCCCTTAAGAAATGTCTGTTATTAAAGACTTTTTCTTAATATTCCCATTAACTAATATGTTTAAACAATTATTATCCTGGTTAGGAAACCTACACTATTGGATGATGTTTTTTTATTAATTTTTTGTTACAGTTCAATTTTGAAATGCAAGACTCCTTGGTCCAGTCAATCTGTGCAGTGATACTATTTTCAGAAACTTCAGGTATTCATTTATTCATGTTCCCCCTGGACATAGTAGTTAACAAGACCTGCATATTTTGATGCAGCTAATAAGAACTGATTTGATGATAGCTTAGTTTATTGTGTTCCAAGTGAAACTAAGTAATTTGTTGGACAGTTTGTGATGGGTAAAAACAACACCTCAACAATACCATCTGGGTAATTAAGCATAATCTTCAAACAATGTAATTTTTTCAATATAAAATTGTACTGCAATTCTTAAGTAGGTATCTTATCAATACTGAATTCCTTGTTCTATATTTTTGTACCTACTTCTTAATATTAAAATTCTTGCATCTCAGTGTTCCCTGATTTTAACATTCTCATTACAACTATTTTTTGAGATTTCAGCTTAAACTTAATCACTTTCTTTTAAAAATCAAGTAAAACAAAATCTTACCAAAAGAGACTGTAGGGTAGAGGAAAAAGAAAAAAAAAGTTAGAAATATGACAACAAAAAATAATAATAACATTGATAGAATTCTACCATACATTTTTTCATCATCATTTGAGAACAGACAGAGTGGAGGAGGCTGAAGATCCAAGTTATTCATAACTGTCTCTAAAGACAGCTCCCAAATTGCATTTTAAAATGTGAAGGACAGCTCTTCCTCAGACTACAGCAATTTGCAGATCAGCAATCTCATGAGCCAGATAAATCATGTTTGGATTTTTCTTTCACTGATCTGTCTGGTTCCTTTCTTAAGTCACTGTAAACTTTCAACACATTCAATATTCTGCAACAAAGAACCATGAAGTTTAAACATATCCTATATTGAAAAAAATATCCTTTTTTGGTTGATTTCAGGTTTGTTTGCTTAGTTATTTGCAGTTTGAAAGTGGTTCAAGAACATTGGTCATCTTTGCTGTCTTCTATAATTTTTTTTTCCTGTTGTACTTCAATATCAATTTCAAGATATTGACCAGGACTGCACACAATATTCAACATGCAAGACAAAGAGGTACATGTGGAGTGACATGGCTTAGTGGCTTTGTTTGTGTTCTTGTGTTTTGAAGGACAGGAATTGCGGTTGTCCTTTTTTCTTCTTTGGTTTTGGTTCCCCCCCCCACCTCAGATCTCTACTCACTTCAGATAAACTATTTTCATAGATTATCTACAATAGTGCCAGCACATCATACTTATAGTAATTCAGAATCCAAGACTATTAAATCTGAAGATTTTTTTCTTATATTCATTATTTTGCATTTAACTACAGGAATTCCATGGCGCTGTCACTCAGCCTTGTCCAGTTTTACACTATCAACTCTCCTCTTTATTGCACTGATACATAGCACTGCATCTAGCACAGATTCTTGAAGCACTCTATCTGTCAGATTCTGAGATAAAAATAAATATTTATTACTTGCCTTCCCTTCCCTTTTTTCCCCTTCTTTTGCCTTCCTTTTCCTCCCTGTCCTTCCTTTTTCTCTTCCCATCCTCCTTTACTTTTCCTTTTTCCATTCAAGAACCCATCTGTTCTTAAGATCTAAGAGGTTGCTTAGTTTCTTCAAGGACTTTTGGAAAGGAACTCTCTTTCATCTCTGAATGGTATCAACCCAGATCATCTTACCTCCATGATTGTCTCAAAAAATTCCAAAACCATTGCAAAGCATGATTTCCCTGTAGAAATATTGTGGATATTTCCCCCAATATATTGTGTTTATCCAGACATTGTTTTTATCCTTTATTAAGTTTATTACTAGTTCATTGTACAACTCTACACTGTCCAGGTTTGTATTTTTCCACATCTCTCTAGGAACAAATTTTGTAACAGTCATTGTATTATCTAACTTTCTGGTTTGGGAAAAAGTTGCCTTTAAGCAAGATGTTATGAACTGCTTGTAGTGGATGGGTTGTTTCATTCCTGAGCTACTTTTCTTCCTTTTCTTGCAGAGCATATCTGGGGGGCTAGAAGAAAATCTTCAGTCTCAAGGAAGTTCTGATTAATTCACTGCATCTGTTCCTTCAATTTATAGACTCCAAAGATGACAATCCGATTGCTGAGGTGATGAACACTTAGTAGGATACAAGGCAGTGTATGAATTGTTAGCCATTATGGACCATTTAAAACATTAGACCATGGAAATGAAGTAGTTCAAGTATTCAGTTACCTGTATTATGGAAATGAAGTAGTTCAAGTATTCAGTTACCTGTATTCTGGATAATGACATGGAAATAAAAGCAATTTAAAGAAACAAAAGAAATTGACAGCCAGAACCTCTTTATTCTTTCTTATAATCCACTATCATCTTAAATCTGACAAAAAGCAGAAACTAAAGAAAATTTATATCTGAAAGTCAACTTCTCTTCCTGACATAGAGCTGTAAATATCTATATTCAGAAAAGTGAGTTAAATAGATAGATTAGATTGTATTTTTCAAAATTCACCTGTTTTGATTTGAAAATGGGAACTATCTCTGCATTGGCAATATCAGTGCCTTCCTTCCCTCATTCTGAAACCTGCCTTGTATAATATATGCAGAAAGGAACAGCTTTTTTTTGAGAAAAAGATTGTTAACATTTACTTCAACATTTCATGTTGTCAGTGTGCTGTGCCACAGTGAAATTTTCATACTTAGAAGAGTTATAAAGAACAAAAATATATTTTCAAATAACAAAGAGTAGTTTGTACAGGATATAAATGCACAAATGAATCAAAATGTTTCCAAGTCGAAATTGCTGTTTCAAGGTGACTGCCCTTTGGGACATATTTATTCCTTTTTGGACTTCAGCAAAGCTTATGATACTATCTCTCAGACTATCCTTCAAGACAAAATGTCCAACACACAGCTGATAACCATGTCATGTGATAGGTGAGGAACTGGCTCACAAGTTGGGCACAGACTTATAGTGAATAGGGTGCCATTATCACTGAAACTGCAGGACAAGCAAACACTCTACAACGTTTTTAGTGTTAGGGAATTAAGACATTACAGGATGTTGTTCTAGCCAGGATGTGCAACAGAAATCATTTCACATTGCCTAGATTAGTCAGAGAAAATCATTCCATCACACACAGCTTTTGTTGGATTTTTTGCATATTTATACAGTCAAGACCCAGAGAAATTCATTGATTCAATGTTTATTGGTTCCGAGTCACAGAGTTTTCAGTATTTGGTTTCCTGTTAATTATAAATCCCTTCACTTTCCATATTAATTAGGTTCTCCTTCTTCTGTTCTCTTCACTATCTTTTCCCAGACAAGGAGTCTCTGACCATGCCAGGGGTGATGTTTGGAGTTGATGTTTATTAATGGTCACTGTCTTTTGTCTATCTTCTGTCCTACTCCTAGCTGAGATGCTAAGCTCATCAGCCCTAGGGACATGAAACAGCTCTTTGAAAAGAAACTTCAATTTCTTCCCTGGTGGGTAAAGGCGATCTAAACACCTGACTAAAGTTATATAAAAAATTTTAAACATAGTATCCTTTCCGGCAACATCAGACTGGTGACCTGTCAGTAGAGGGTTCCCCAGGGCTCCACCCCTAGGCCTGATTCTCTTCTGCTTGAGACTAAAATGGTTAATGTCTTAAACATTGCGAAAATAATTTGATTTTGCCCACTGTAGCAAACTGCAAAGAAATAGCTGTCCATGTGTAACTACCAAAGCCCTCTCCTTCCCAGTAGGCCCACTAACTGGAATTTGGACTGTGAGAAGAACTTGAGATAAGATAAAGAGGATACTACTGCCCTCCCAGGTCTGGGGCATCCACAAGTGATACTGGAAGAGTGACCAGAATGTAAATAGCTCAAACAATCAGAGGCTGCAGATGGGTGTTGAACAAGATAGAGGCAAATCATTCAAGGCAGGTACTTTCTCTTTGTCCTTACTCAAGTGAATTCAGCTGTGATAACTCCAATTTGTGGGTGGGGGAGTGGGGGGAAATACTGGGACATTCACACAAAGCCTGAGGGCATCTCAGCTGCTGGGCCATGCTGGGCCATAACTGGCTGAACTCTGTTTATATAATAGGCAGCAGTCTCACCTTAGAAGAGACCTTACTGCTGTAGAAGGTCTGCAACCACCACTTCTACAAGAGTGGACCAACAGACATCCAAATTGCAAGAACCAAGTCTTGTAATCCAGCTTTCTTATCCTTTCCTTCTTTCTTTCCCTTATACATTTTCTTAAGTTATATTTTATGTTTTTATGTTTTCATATTACTAGACATAGTAAGAAATAGTATGTCTACGCACCTTTGTATATCTATATTACTGAAATGGCTACACACCCGTTCTCTTTTGAAGACAAATTGCTCTAAAATAAGCCCAACATATATATATATATATAAAAATATATATAAAATCTACAAACACAGGTAATTCACTGTTTTTTCACCCTAATCAACCCCAAGGGATCTACTAACAATAATCTGGGTTACCATCACCTCATAATGTTGAGACATAACATCTTCAGCATCTTTATTAAACATTTGGATGCAGAACTTGAAGTAAGAACAAAGTAAGTTTGCTGATGACACTAAATTGGTACGAGCTGTTGACTCCCTCAGTGGCAGGTATTCTGACCAAATTACAGTCACCTGTTCTATTTTGAAATCCAGTTAAACTAGAACAGTGAAACGTATGGTGACATATGCTAGTCTACACAAAGTATGAAGTCTACACTGCATATTGAATTAAATATGACCTCCAGAGTATGAAGAGAGATCATCTGCACAATCTGCAGGCATAAAAGATGATTTGCAAAGCCACAGATGTGGCATATGTTTATTTATTTACTTTCAGTAATTTCCAGCTAGATTAATGTAGTGAAGCCTTACAAATTTTTCCATTTCTCATACTGTGCATGGTTTTAGAACTTTCCATATAGACTCTCTTTTGAAGCATTAAGGACCTTAATGAAAATAAATCTTCAAAAATACAAACTAGAAACTTTCCCAATCTTGCTTTGCCATACGTTAAGTGGAGGTGGGGAGGCGAAAGGATAGAAGAGCTTCTAGATTAACTTCACTGCTACTCCTCTTGAATAAAAGTCTACCAATTTTGTAGGCACCACTTTGGGCTGTTGAGAAATTGTTCTATGCTACTCTTCCATGGTGTAGCTCTCGCATCTCCTCTGCTACACTGGTCACTATGGGCAAAATTGGGATTTGCTCTTCCAAATAAGGGAAGAAGATAAAGGAATGTTGGAAACAGAAGACATCCATGTAGTGGGTTGTAATGTGTAAAAATAGAACAAGATTGGGGTTCTAGTTCAAGAAAGTGATATGCAAAAATGCCAAAGAAGGTAATAAGTATCCTTGCAGAAAAGTCTGCATCATTATGATGTAGCATCGTAATGAAGACAAAATCATATAATGAAAATAGGGGATTGAAAGTATGTAATTCTTTAGGGGAAGAGCATAATACAAATTTATGCTACATTATCCTATTTTGCAGTCTTTAACCTGTTGCCTGTGCTTGTGTTGCTTTGAAACAGCAAGGCTTCATATTTATGGTCTCAGAAGTATTCATTGCACATGCTGAGAAACTTGTTTTGAAGCTATTGTGTCTATATGCCTCTTTCCTACCTTCTGGAAATAGGCATGTGGGATCCATATTCAGTCAATGCAGCGGTTCATGGGGCTGGAAGTCCCTAATTATTAAACTCACAAGCCCAGCAATAATACATGAAGCAGAAGAAAGGAATGTCTTCAGTGTTAAATAGCTCAGCTCTGATTCACCTAGAAAGATTACATACATTTCATTTTGCCATATGAAAAGGTAATATTACTCTTACCTGAAACTGGAAGTTTGCCTTGGCCTTGTCACTCCAAGAGATCTAGCAAAGAGCTTGCAGAGAGGGGAGCCATAAGAAAAAGATACAGAATAGCAGCAATTCCCCTCTTCAATTCCTACACAGCCACAGGACCATCATTCCCCCTCCCCTAACTTGACAAGAGTCCTGCCCTCTCACTTAAAGAATTAAGAATACGAGACATATTTAGCTAAGAAAAGAGAATAGGACACTTTGGACAAAGGAAAAGAGAAAATACGACACTTTGAACAATGCCTTATACTAGCAACTGATTGTTTTCTAAGACCCAGCCAATGTTTTCTTCTTGCTCAGGACCATGTCAAAGTGTCCCAGTCTGCTAAGTCTGAGGAGAAAAAAGCTCTACAACATTAATTGTAAATACACATGATCTGAAATATTTTTTTTTTTTTTGTGGGGGTTTTTTTGTTTTGTTTTGTTTTTGGGGTTTTTTTTGTTTGGTTGGTTTTGGTTTTGTTTGTTTTGTTTGTTTTTGTTTGTTTTGTCTTTGTTTTGTTTTTGGTTTTGTTTGTGTTTGTTTTTGTTTTTGTTTTTGTTTTTGTTTTGATTTACATTCAGGGCCACAGGACAAAAATTATTCTGAGGGAAACAAAAGGTCCATCCCAGAAAGCTTGACACTGCATATGGGCTCCCGCTATACTGACATACTCAGTTTCTGATTTCCAGACGAAAAAAGGGCCTCAAGTTATTATGCAAAACAACCCACATCTTTGTAATACAACAGGAATCTGCAGCGGCACTCTGTATTGCCAGGGGTTATTTGTGGTTTTATCCTAATTCAGTATTCAACTAAAAGTCTGATAAGAGACAAATTCTATCTCTTTTTATCGAATATAACCTCCAATATATTATCTGAAAGTTTTTACCAGTCTTAGGATTATACATAATAGTAGAATTTATAGAAAGTAATTTTTAACAATGCTTTAAGATTTTTATAAGGGACAGGTAATTTGCTCTTTAAATATTTATGTATGTCATGCACTACAAGGAGCTAAAAATCATTCTGCAATGTTTTTTCTGTCATCCTGTAAAATACATGGCTTAAATACGAAAGCAAGTTTCCTGAGTTTAAGGAAATTATTCTTAACCAGGATAAAAAAATGTTTTGCCACCTTTTGTAGCAGGAAATATTGGGCATAATATGTAGAAAGAATATAATGTGATAATATTTCCAAAATTCAAGTGATCTTTAATTGAATTTAGTTTTTCACAGAAATGAATAATCTTCAGTCAATATAAAAATATTTTACGACCTATTTTTATGATCAGAGCCTAAGTCTAAGGACAACTTCCATTTGTACACTCTAACCCTTCTTTCTGCCAGTGAATTTTGATAAATAAGCTAGAAAAGATCTTATTCTTGTTCATGTTTTAGGTCTAAGCAGAGATCTTTCCCAAACAAAGTATTCCACAGCAGATTTTTATTTATTTTCTCATGAAGACAAAGCACTTTGAAATAAATAAAGGGAATATCAGTAAAGGAAATTTCTATTTTGCATTCTGTGTTCAGAATTTGTTGGGCAACTGCAGAGTGCTATGGAAAACTGCTGCATCTGCATAATGAGAAAATGGAATGAGAATGAACAGAACCAATAGTTAAAAGAATTCGATGTTGTAAGAATCCTTACTGCATATAATTTATTTGCCCTCATCTTCTAACAAGGGCATAGCCAAAGGATGGCTAATATTTGTTTATCTGGCTGGCTAATAATAAAAAATATCTAAAACCAACTTTTTAATAGTTATATATAATTATATTAATGCTTGTGTTCCTGATCATGTATTTGAGATGTATATGAAAGAATCCTGATCATTGTCTAACAGAGAATAACTTACCTTGACCTTGACCTAAACTTCTCCTTGTTTCTTTTTTTATTTAAATTGTTTTTCATTTTAAAGACTTTCTCAGAATTAATCTTCAGTTTGATTCAATGAGATTAACATAGAGATTTACCTGCAAATGACTTTTCTGTAGATAACACCAAGAGTAGGAGGAAAAGTGGAACAAAAACACTGAGCACTTCATAAATTAAAGTTGACAATTTTTTTTCATCTTACTGATCTTTCTGGTTCCCCAGTGATGTTTCAGTGAATCCTCTTGAGATTTGTAAAGGGCTGTGCACTGCCAAAAACTATTCTGAGTAGCAGTATCTTCAACCTCATTCCCTTTCTGCATAATAGCATAGAGTAGCAACTTTGCCATGCACGCATGGCACTAAGCTCTGCCCCCTCTCTGCAATGTGGACACAGTCATTCTGATACCTGTGTGCAACATGAGTAAATCATTTGTGTAAACAGGAAAGGAAAGCATCTGCCCATGGTCACTAGCCATAACCTCCTAGTGAGAAAACCAATTTAGCCTCAATATGTTTCTATGAAACTGATCACATTCTTAAAGTCTTCAAAGACTAATTGTCCCAATTTTACATCTCTAAGATGAAAACAAACTGGGAATTGTAATGATAAAATGACATCCTTACAAATGACCTGTTTCAGGAATTACCATCTGCAATCCCAAGTGATCCTGCCTTGCAGTTATGCCTCTCAGCTATTTGTACACAATATGCATCTGCCTGTCATCTGACAATTGTGCCGGCTCAGATAACACTTCGGAGCAGAGGTTTCATGTGTCATTCTTTGCAACATAAACTGAACTTTGTAAGGATCAGCAGCCTTCCACAAGATCTGCTCTTTCCTCAGGCTCTGCTGTGCCAGGAACACTCTTTATAATATCCCATGGAAATAAACTGCCTGATGTTTTCTGCAGTATATGAGAAATGTGATACCTGAATCACTGAAAAAGCAAATTTAGCACAGACAACTCCATATGCAACGCCAAATGGAATGAGCTCCAAAGTTGCAATAAAATCTTAAAAAACATATGAACAGCAACAACAAAGCCTTCCTCAGACTAAAAAGTTATAATATTTTCTATATATATTCTAAAGCAATGTCCCTTACCCAGAAAAATTAGTTAATCTATTTTCTTTTTCTGTTTTGTTCTCTGCTGCATAAAAATACCACCTGCCAAGTTGCTGAGTATTTACAGATCTACAACAAATTCAGTATTTTCTTTAAATTTGCTAACAGATGTTGAATTATTTTGGAATTAACTGATTCTTTGTGGTTTCTTGTAGCAATTAAATGTGTAGCAGTTCTCTGAAGTGGTGAAGGATCTAATTTTTCATTTGCATAATTGTTTGCTCTAGTTAGACAGTAGTTTAAAATCAAGTCTTGCAAAAGCAGCGCAACAGAAATGAAAGAGTAATAAATAATTAGTAGCTGTACAGCTGAAGAGATACTGGTTAAGCTGTTTATGTACTACCTAAAGAATGAAGATCACAGAGATTTCAGAAGATGAAGTTTTTGGGAGTTTCAATTAGACTTATCTCCAAGTTACACATGAAGTGTCTAATTGGAGAAGCAAGGGCAGGGAAGGAGAGAGATCTGCATGTCTGAATCAGAAAAATAGAAAACCTAGAAATTCTTGAGAAGATCTAAATATATATTCCTATGCTTCTCTTTCAGTTTTCAACAACATTTACTTCATCCATTGGCTCCATTGGTCCATGAATTCCTATAGTATTCCCATTATCTAGAGAGAGGATGGTTACTGCCTTTTCATAATGATATCTGTTTCTTCTAAAAATGAAAAATCTTACTTTGAATGTTATAAAATTCCTTTTACTACCTTCCAGATTTTAATCTTTATGGAAAGAGAAGACTTCCTGAAAATTCAATAATTGAATTAATAAAAAATCAAAATGGGATTATAATATCATATACTTTCTATTTAGTTTTACCAGACGTGCTCTTACTTTGGATAAATTAAGTAAGCAGGGCTAGTCCTGGCTTAGCAGAATATTCTACTGCTTTCTACTCTTCCAAAATAGCCTTGAACTGGAGTTCAACTGGTCATTTGCAGTTTGACATTAGGACAAAGGTAACCTTTCATAGCAAAGAGTCTTTGCAACAGATATTATAGATGGAGAATTGAACTGCAGGAAAAAGCACACTGGCAGCTTATCCTTGTGCTGTGCTCATCCTCAGTTCTTTCACATGTTCAGAGTGGAATTAATGTATCATGCAGGCCACTTGAAGCTATTGTATTTATCTTTTTTTTTGTTTTTTCTTATCTCTAACTGAGAACAAAGTGAGTATTCCCTTGTGCACAAACATATCACTGCTTTACATTGTCAAAGTATTGTACAAATACCAGACAGAATTTACTACTGGTATATATGCCAGTTTCAATGTCAAAGGAAGCATTAAAAGTATAGATCTTGTGTCCATCTCCCTCTAATATTCTGCCTCTAGCAAACTGCTTAACATCTCATTGCAAAAAGTTTGGAATGTGCTAGAGAGTAAGTTTTTTTATGGAGCATAAAAATAAAAAATCCAACTGACCCCAGATTTAATTACATCTCCTTTATTGCAGGGAACTGTATTTCCTAAATTAGCCATGATCCTGATGCTATGCAGCCATGACAGTTAAAACTATACCATGTCCTCTGCAGTAATTTGAATAATTTAATGGTTCTGATATATTGTACATCTCAATGGTGTTTTGTTCTAGCATCCTCTCATGCTTTTTACTTTGCATTTGCAACCTCTAATTTAGGCAAATTATCTTAACAGTTGGAAACCCTTTGACTAGCTAATACAATACCTACAACTACAATTGATCTGAAAACTGAAAATTCACATAAATTTATTGAAATATCTTCTATTTTTTTTTTTTTTTCACAAGGCAACCAGTCTTTATACCACAAAAATCCCACAAAAATTATTACTCGTATTATTACTTACTCATTGTAGCATATCTAATTTTAGATTGCAAACTGCTTGGGGCAGGTGTCATGTCTCTTACATGTCGTGAAAACTGGGTAGTGAACATCGTATAACCTAAACAACACAACAGCATGGGGCTGGATCATACCCTAAAGCCATATGCAGAGACAGGCTTCTTTACAGAGACTGTCTTGTAGCCCAGTCTGGGAAAAAGGGATATGTCAGCTTGTTCCTCAGTGCTGCCCTATAACAATGAAACCCTGCTAGAGAAGACAAAAGAATTAGCTGTATGGTCAAATGAAAAGTGGTCAGATGACAGAAAGAAGTTTAAAAGTTAAGATAATCTGTTATAATAGCTAAATTAACATTATCAATAAATTCTGCTCTAAAGGGAAGCACTGAGAAAATTCATTAGACCACAAAATTATAATTACAGCAGTCATTATTACTTATTTTCTAATTGAAATAATAAAAGGAAGAAATTATATTTTATTATGTTGGGATTAGCTATCTATTTCAGTGGAGTCACTCCAGATTTATGTTGGTACAAAGGAGAGTAAAAATTGCCCTAATTCATTCTCCTGAGTTTCTATCAATGTGACTTGGAATGGTTTCTGTCTTGCCCTCAAGTTATTTTAAAGACACCGCAGTATAAAGTTTTTTCTTGCCTGCCAGCCTGCCTACTTTCTAACAAGAGCATACATTTTAAACTTCTGTGGAGGCAACTACAAACATTCCCACTGACAACAAATCCTCCAATCAAATTACGAGAACACATCCAGTCCATCTAGAAACAAGAATTGTTGGAGGCTTTTGGCTTTATGTGCATAGGTAATCCAATCTGCCCAAGCCTCCTTTAACACTCTTCCTTGCATAATTCAAGGAAAACATCTACTTGAGCATCTAATCTAAACCACAGGTAACAGAAATGAAAAGAGCTCTAGTGACTGTACAAAGCAGTGACAACTTTCCTGCTGATCTCTGTTAGTAAAAATCATCTGAGTAACAAAAATAAATTTTTAAGAGGACAAATTCACTTAATTTTCTTTTTCATACCTGTGAGTTTTTAAAAATATCCATAAGTGTAAAAATAGAAAGACATAAAACAATTATTTAATAATAGACTATTTTTTAGTTTACATAATGAAATCTTGAGTAGGAAAAAGACTATTTAAAATGCATTTCTTCAAAACTTCAAAAAGCAGGACTTAGGCCTGCCACTTTTATTACTCTTCATTATATTGCTTCTGGACAGAATTGTGTCTCACAATCACAGTAAGCAAGCTTTTCAGCATCATAAAAGTAATTTATATTTATTTTAATCTATTTTATATTCAAGCCTGTGACCCTTCCATCCACTATTTACCACAAAGTTAGAGTACAGCATTTTCATTATTTTGATGCTTCATCAGTTATCTGGAGATTCTGCTTTAGTTTTGGGGACCCACAGGCTCTCAAAGTACTGCAAAGTGCTTGTAATATTATCTTAAATTTACATAATCAAGAAATATTAATTTCATGTATCTTGCAAGAATGAACCTGCAAGGATATAAATTGAAAAGCTCAAGTAATGTTTAAAAACATGCACTTTTGTATATACAGCTTTTTTAACTTTTCTGAGATTATGCTCCAGTGCAGTATTGAATTGCAGTATCCAGTTTCCAAATGATACCTTCAAAATTCTCAGATATCCTCAGAAAAATGGAGAAAAACAGAAAGATAGAGAATTTTGGAACAACATTCAATAATATTAAATTGCCAACAATATTCATTAATGTACTTTCTCTTTTCTTTCAAAATACAGAGATATAGTTTTAACAAACTATGCAATAAAAGAAAAATTTTGATTGATTTTAAAATTCATGTTAGAAGTACTATAGGGCAAAAATAAGTTTTACTGGTGAATTTCACTTTTATTCTACAGAATTCTTCTTTTATTGTTTAATCTAATCCTTGATGAGTTAAAATGAAAGATTAATAGGTCTTCTATTATGAATTATCTTCTAACCACAGCAATTCTATTAATCATTTTATGACAGCATTAATTACATTATTTTGATGCATGTCACAGCAGACAGAAAAGAGATATTTATGTTTTTATGGATATTTTGCTATGTTACAGTAGATATACTGAATATCAATCTGCATTTATGTAATATTTTTTAATTCAGAATCTGTAAAAAAAGTGGTGAATTAAGCAAATGATAAATGATGTGAAACAGAAGAAGCTTAAGAGCAGTTGCTCTTCTTTAACAATCAGGTATTGTGACTCCAGATTATGTTTCCACTGTGAGTCAAAATTTCCCATTTTGGTAGGATTTCTGGGGTAAGGAACAGACAAATTCAATCTGCTCTCTTATGTCTCCTTATGTTTTTCCTTTTGGGGAAAAAAATCCCCCATAATTGCTTCCCTATGTATCCATTTTTATGGACACAGTAGATTAAAGGGACCTTCACTAAAAGACTAGTGAGGCTATGGCGCATTCTTCAAAGCACTGAGATAATTCAATTATGGCAACTAAAGCAAATTAGGGATCAATAAATATTATCCTTCACTGCATTTTACGGGAGGATACCTTCCAGATATGCCATTTGCTTTTCTTTTACAAGTTGCACTAAATAGTTTTGAGCACCTTGTCTCTAGGACATTATATATACTTACAGCCATAATGTGCATTCTTGAATATCCAGCAGAAGCTTAAATCAGCTGAATTTACTTTTTGTGCCAATGCCTGGTAGTTATGAAATAATGTGTGTCTCTTTTGTTTTAACTGACTCTGTTAGAAGCCATAGGGCTCACTGTTAAGTCACCACAGGTTTCCCTTCTCTTTGAAATTGCTCATATAGCTTCGCATTCCCATTTTGTATCTCAGATAGTACTATTTTTTCTTATTTGCAGAAATCATTCATTCTGCTAATTTGTGAACAGTTGCTGTCTTTACCCATATGGTTTTTAATATTTTTCTGAGTTTCTTAATGTGTTTTATTAAAAATACATGACTGAGAAACTTGTAATAGATATGCAAAATTATGTTGTACAACAGTTAAGCACTTTATTGAGGTCCTTGAAGTAGTAAAATTTGGATGCAGACTGTAGCTGTCAATTCAACTAGATGCTTCTACTTTTCCTGTGTAGTGAAAGAACTCTTCCTTTTCTTTGGTTACCATATTATCAGATAGCTTCTTATTCACACATACTGCACTACATGACTTTCAGCAAAGATAAGTGTCAGCATGGTAACAGGAGCAGGGAACATGTCACAAATTTAGAGTGAGAATAGTTAAATGGCATAGGCTTTTGAGCAACAAAACTCAAAGATAATGAAAAGAAAGGATTTATGCCATTTGCTCTGACTAAGCTTGTCATCTAAAGTTTACTGTACTATCAAGCTGCAATCCCTCTAACTCTCAAAGTTTTCTCATTATAAGGGTGATTTGGAAGATTTTTCATTGCTCAAAAGGACCAGTGTCGTCTGGAGGGAAAAAAATAAAAATCACAGGACTCTAGGTTAGAACCCCTTCAGGAATAATAGTCACCAAACAGCAGATGACCCACATGTCAGAAGAGACTTCCTTATGAGGAAATCTATTCATTCATTTGACAGTGGATGGGAATGGGGAATCTGCATCCCATAAATTCAATGCAGTTTAAAAATTTACTCAATCACATTAACAATGCAAATTTTAAACTTATGTCTTTATCATTTTGGATTACACTATTATTATATTTGGTATTATAGCTGTTGTTTCACTTTGGCTTTTCTTAGCTTCATTTATTTTTTATGTATACCAATAAAAGTGTTTGCAATTAAAATTTGACCCTCAGAATAAAGAACAGTTTTTCATATACTCCATCTTATTCCTTTCTCCATTAGGAAACCACCTTTTCATTTTTTGCTTTCTTTCTTATGTTAGTATGATAAAACATATTGCAATCAGTTCATTATGACTCTAGGAATCAGCCATGATGTATGATTTTCCTACTCCTACCTGATTTATACATTTCTGAAAAGGTAAAACTTATTCTTTCTTAAGCAAAATATTATATTCAATATTTCTTTGAATTGTGATAGAGATTAGATTATAATTGGTTCAGGTATGATACAAAAAAGAATCAAAGCAGAAACATTGCTCTGAAATATTCTAGAACCAGAGTTTATTCCCATAAAGATAACTTCCAAAGAACATGTCTTGTTTCATCTATTAAAGGATTCAGTTTTACAAGAAGTGATGGACAAAACCAGTGACATTTAACTAACGATGATAAAATAGATCTCACTAGGGATACTAATGGAAGACTAAGAAACAGTCTGTTTTGAAAACAAGAAGTATTATTCTCAACCTCTGTGAAATACAGCAACCTAATGAATCTGTAGAATGCTGTACCTGGATGTCACCCAAAGAGTTTAGCTCTTCTATGCTTGGAGATGTACTTAAAGCATGTTGTTGCTAATGCAGTATTTACATTTTGTGATATTAAGTGAAATATTAATAGGGAGGAACATGAATAAGAGCCTTTAGACTGTATTAAAATGCACTAGAAGAGGAAGAAATGAATCATTTCTATATAATTTTTAAAGCATTACTGCTAAAGCAGAAGCCAAATTGCAGCAGTGCAAATGAGAACACAAATATTTTTAAGTCTTCCTCAGTCATGGAACTCCAATACACATTTTTAAGAAAGAAAATGTATATACCAAATATATTTGAGACAGCATTTCACATTAAATAATCTATACATATATATGTACATAATCAGCAAGAAAGGCTTTCAGCTATTTAAGTCCAGGAAGGACTTCCACAAACAAATAACTTTTATTAAATTTGCATTCAATTTTCTGAGGATTGGACAGCAGTATTTAATAATTTTCCATTTCTTGTGAGTAGGTACATTTTAAGGGCAGAGCTAAAGTAAAATTTGAGTAATGCAACATCATTTACTACCAAGAAAATGTTAGATGACCTCAGTATTTTAATGTTCAAATGAAAACAAGACTAGCATGTGTTATATATGTATTCCATACAGCTCCTAGAGAATAGCATTCACAGATATTTTGTTTGTCACACTCTGTTTGTCAAAGTTCCATTCCATTTAATTGTGCTTTAAGAATGTAGGCAATTTGTTTCCAAAAGCTGGATAAATACCATATTTGCTGCAGCAATGATTACAGAGATCTTCCTGAGGTTAAAGGTAATTTGACCTTAACATATAACCTCTAAACACCCCCCTAAATACTAAGAAAAAATGTCTGTTTTTTCTTCACAATATATAAATTAGTTGGTTATTGTTTTCAAATAAACTGTGCTCCCCCTCCTGCCCCTTCCCTCCTGCACCAATTACTCCCCCACCAACTTTTGCTGTGCAAAAATTCATCCTTTTCCCTCGTCATTTGAATGTGGTTTGTTTTTGGTTTTGGTTTTTTTGGTTTTTGTTTTCCTGACAAGGCTTAACAATTTTCTTCTGGATTATTTGTATCTGAGTGCTGCCAGTTAATTTGAGTGAACAGATAATTGAATCTGATCTAGACATATCCTGCTAAAGGAGAGGGAATTGAGGCCCTTAAAAGCTTCCTGCTGAATAAAAATCAGGTCCAAGTATACCTGTGAATGTCTACTCTCTATAGGTTCTACTCCTTAGGTGAGTCCCTGATTAGTTGTAATGTTGCTTGGGTGGCTAATTTTGTGAAGGCACTGTGGAATTATTCATTCCAGTACCCTGGACTTAGGCTCTGCTGCTGTTCAATTTATGATGATAGTTGACTGAATGCCATGTCAGATCCCACCAGAAATACAGAACTTCTGTGATATTAGTGCTACTTTTCTCAGAGTGACCAAGGTCATGATTGCTGTCTTCTCAGCAGTGTGAAGCCTTGAGCTGATGGCAGTCTTAGAAAAGGTAGTTCTGAATCCCAGTCCCTCCTCCCCCATATCCTCTATCTCCTTATTCCCCCACAAAGTATTTGTTAGGGTCATAAGGGCAAGTTTAGCAGCAACAAGTCAAGCCTGGGAACAATGTACATGGTATTGTCATCTCTGGGAGCCAGGCATGGTCCAGAAAATGTTCTGCAGGTAAAGTGGCCGAAGAGGCCCTGCTCACTAGGATGTGTTAAACTTTTGCCATCAGTGTAACTCTTCCATTTCACAAAGGAAAAAACCTCACAAATTCTTCTATATGCCCTAAAGACTAAATAGAAAAACTGGAATCCTAGTAAAACCTAACATGATAGAGTATATATGGCCTTATCACTTCTGCTTGATTGATTGAATTGACTTCCTTACTCTGTGGACCATGAACTAAAAAATCAATGAGGTGATATCTCAACTTTTAATTGTTTCAGTGTTTTAACCCCAAAACTTTTGCTTACAAGAAGCACTTTTATTTGCAAATATAGACAGCAGTCAGATCAGCAAAATAAAAACATTCTTAAATACCTTTTTTCATTTAGTTGCTTAATGGAATATTAATTTCTTTCTATTAAGTTACACAAATAAATATTAGTATTCAGGAACATGCTTTGCAAATTTTTAATTTTGCTGTGTATCTTCCAAGCAGATGATACTTCAAAATAAAACAGTGGGTTGCTTTTTGTCTTGTATTCTGAATGAGGTAATTTCTTAAGATGTTCAGTGATCTATATTGTCCTCTCAGAAGTAAACATTGATCCTGCCTTGGATATATGAACAAATAGAAAAATTACTTTGCTGGTATTTGGTTCTTGTAACAGTAGCATCTGTATGTGCATCTGTGGTGTGTAGAAGCAGAGGCACTGTATGCATATGAAGAAATTGTTCTTAGATATTTTTCTGCTTCACTGCTGCATAAAAGCAACTGTGCTGGCATGATTGAGAGGAAGGAATATATAATCTTCTATCTTACCATGTGACTCAGCAGTTACAGTTAGTTTACAACTCTGAACTTTCTTCCACATTTATAGGAGTAGTTGTGACGTTCTTTCCAAAATAAAGATGCCTTTAATTTTCACCTGATTTGATTACTTGTTTGATTCTAGCTTTTGCCGATTGTAATAAATTACATTATTCTTTGTAATGTCATTTGATTCTGAAATCTGACTTTTCACCCTGTAGAAATTTTAAAATTTGATACATTTTTGGTTTTTTGGATCAGAATGAAGAATCCAAAAGGTGAATTTTTAACAAAAATAATATTTTGAGAAAAATTTGCTTCAGAGAAGGCAGAACCCATGTTTTATGTCATTTGCAGGCCAGCAATCTAGATCTGCCCAACTAGCTTGGGGAACTGGGACCATGCCTGTTTTCTGGGAAGAGATCCAAAAAAATACTGTCAGTCAAGAAATGGCCTGCCCAGGAAACTGTGCAGCCTAGGTTATCCATGGAGCTGTGGCATTCCTGTATACTACCAGTTGCACTATAAGTTAGCCAGAGCTCCCAGGCACTTGGGCAGCCCACACCCAGACAGGTGGGATTTCAGGGAGCCAGGGAAATCACATATCACTCATTGGACCAGTGGAGAATAGGCAGAAAAACAAGCACTTACACAAACCTTCCAACCTACCCATCTGCTTTGCTTTTGTGAAGTTTCTGCTAAGTCAAAATAGTTGCAAAGAAAGTCTTTAATTGCATTAGGTTAATTATTTTCAGAAAGAATTGTTAATTGCAAAGTTTTGCTCAGTTCTGAGTGTGGATAATTCAGCAATGTAAAGGAAGAAATTTTATATCATTTCACTGACACTCTATTTAAGTCCTACAGGACATATGATAAATTTAAGGATGCTAGAATGCAGCCAGAATAGACTACACTCCAGAAAATCCCACTCATAATGACTCTTAGGGATGTTTCCATATTGGCATAAAATATAGTAATATAAACATCATAAATTTCTTATAAGTCTTTGATAGCCTCACAAACAGAAGCATATAGCTAGTTTAAAAGCAGCCTTACAATTACAGTGACTGGACCCGTGTCTCAAAAAAATACTTAGACTTATCCTTAGAAGCAATGCAAGGCAATCATTAAAATATTCTGAAGCAAAATATAAAGTACAAATAAATCTGATTGAATGGACCTTAAATTACCTTTCAATGATAAGCTAGCAAAAACCAGTTTCTGGTTATTTTTTACTCCTCAACCAGTTTACGAGATAATCAGTGGACAAATACTTTCTAAGGTATTTCCACTTTGGATTGCTGCATCCTCCTCATTTTGACACATCTGGGGCATGCAATTACTCACAAAGGTCATTTTCCAAGCAAGTAAAGGACAGTGACCAGAAGGCAGCACTTAGGCTGTGAATACACCATGACATTTTAATCAATGAGAAAACCCCAATGTCAAGAACCATATTATTTCTGTGTTGACAAAGACAGACGTCTCATCAGTTGCTTGTAAAACTGACAAAAGACGGGTCAAAAAAGCAGTACAAAAAGACAAAAATGCTCTCTTACTTTAGTCATAAAGGTGGAGATAATCTCGCTTTAAAATGTTCATTTAATAATTAGCTTGAAGAGCAAGGTATTCACAGAGTAACAGCTGACATACGTTTATGTTTTATGCTCACTAAAACTAGTATGTGTCCTTCTTCACTTGCAACCTCTAAAAATAACAATCTTTTTTTCTTTTTCAGAAAATTGCAACAACAAGAACTTAGCTGAGGTTTAGTTGTCTAAATGATACACTACAAATACAAAAACCACAAGCTGAAATCCTAAAAAACTTCACAATGTTGACACCTAGACATGGAAGTATTTGTGATTAACGGCATGTGAGTGCACCTGAAATATTTGTAAAATATTAAGTAGCTTAGCTTTCAAATTTTATCATAATTCACAATTTAAATGCTTGTCCATCTTCCTTGTTGTGCCAACTAATGAAGATATGTTGGGCTGTAGGTACTATATAAACTAGACTGAGCTCAATATTTACTGAAGGGTATAAACATACTATTCCATTATTATCTTGAACCAAATATTATTATCTTGAGCATGCTTAGTGATATGTATGCCCACAGGACTTATCAAGTGCAAGGGTATGGAGGAAGACAACCCCAGCAGCTTCACTGCAAATAGTGCAGTTTTACATCAGTTTGTGACACATGTAAAACTCAAGCTGATTCTCCGAAGAGAACTGTGCCTTTATCTCCAATGTGTGACCTAATCATCAGTGTGTCTAGCACATTGTGCAGCTATATTTATGCTAAAGTGCAAAGCCTAACTAGACATCAATGGATGGAGACATTTAGAAGAGCAAGAATTTCAAGTAATTTTTCTACTGACTGTCAATTGATTTCTATTTAATAGATCTTTCAAAACTAAATTAATTGATGTTTTTTCAGATAGCACAAACCAGATAGATTTGTTGACACAAATGGACTGTGCTGATATGCTTAGATTTCTGCACACTTTTGATGTGCTATGAGATTTTAATTAACAAAAAGGCAGACCAGATCCTCTTTTTTATTTTTATTGATTTTTTTAGCATTTCTCTCCTAATACATTTTCCATTTCATTATTTTATTTTTGTTCTATGACAACTGGTCACAGATGTTATCTCCATCCTGAATGTACTTCACTTTTAATGGTGAATGTGGTGGTAGTGCTAGTTTGGCTTTTGGACTTGATGGTCTTAAATGTCATTTACAATCTCAATGATTCTGTGATTCCATAATTTGAATTAGAGACTATCAGTGGTCAGCAATGCTCAAGTAGAGTTTTAGTTTTGTATGACTCATAGAAGTTTCACCTCTTACAGGAGGTCTGCAGGGTGTGGCAGTTCTTAATTCAGCAAGTGTTGGAACTTCTTTTGCCATAGTCTCATGGATTACAGATACAAGAAAGAAAGACATACAGATTTATGTTTTTTCTTCTCTACAATGACCCTACCACAGATGTATCTTTTGGATTCTCCCTGGATTTCTGCTAAATGGATTTAACATGCAGGAAGTAGTGGTTCAGGAAGACTAAAACTGTAGTGCACAAACTCAGTGAAGGTGTAAAACTGAGCTGCTTTCATTGCGAAAATCACTCAGAATCTAGTCATCTTGTGTGTTAAGTCATGCTAAAGACCTATTCTATCCAGCTTATTGAAAATGTGGCAAGATTAATTAAGAAATACAAAGAATATGGAAAAAAAAAACAACCCCCCCACCCTGTTCTGTAATTATTTATTTACTAACAGCATCTACCAGTGTGCAGAAAGTCACTGGCTTCTTAAGCCTGACCATTGCCAATGAAAGAAACATATATGAATAGTCTGAGAAATTGGGCCAGCTGTTTGATCTGCAATATCTAAAATTGGTATTCCAAAAATGTGCATCAAAATAAAAATCTCCCTGTCTTCTATTAAAAAATGTGTATGAATTTTAGTCTGGTCCATCTCCATTTTGAAAGGACTTAATGATGAAAGTGGTGTCTGCAAGGATTCTGATACTACCTTTGTAGTCACAGTAAATAATTTGAATATTTACTAATATGAATGCACAATCCAATATATTTTGCTGGTATAATGACAGTTTATGTTAATGAATTTGTTAGATTTCAGATGAACTAATAAGCTTTATTTATTTTAACAAAGGTAGAATATGTTATCTTACACATAAGTATTTGTACACTGGCATGACTGAGTGAAAAAGCACTGTAAAGAGTAAGCATGAGAAAAGAAATTGTAGTTGTTTTACACAGGAATTTAAATAGTTACTTAGCTTCAGAACTACTATTTGTTGACACTGTCATTGATCTCTTCTGAGTTTTGATTAATTTATAAAATTTTACAGGCAAATTAATTAGGACCTGAGCACAATATCCTTACTCTCATTACTCACACAAATAAAATTGGAATAAGTTTAGCACTTTGCAATGAGACTTTGAACATGTTCCTCTTGAAAACCTTTAACATACTTTGCTCATTAATTTACACTGCTGAAATGTAATATCCACTTTTCATTTACATTACTGGGGTGGGTTTTTTTCCCAAAATTAAAATTTACAAGAGCATAAAAATTATGGTCATAAAGCAGTAAAGAATTAACAAATAAGTTAATCAGCATAAATAATTGAAGGCATACCCTGGATGCCAGAAGAATCAGTTTCAGTACAGCTACCTGTGTGAAGCCTGGGCTTCAGGCTGGGGATTAAACTCAAAGGCTGGTGTTATGCTACAGCTTGTATGAAATTACTAATAGGATGACTGATGCTTGACTGAATTTACAATACCTGTGAAGAAAGAGATTGCTAACAATGTGATCTACAAGTGCCTGTATGACCACGTAGTGTGGTCACTGTTAATATTGGTAATGCAGTCATATATTACTTTCTTCATCACAGTTTAAAAACCATTATTTATAGGATTCCTAACGTGGAGTTTCTCATCTAGGCTAGGCCCAAAAAAGCCCAAAAGCGCACTTAGTTTAATGAGATATAAACTTAGTTTAATGAGATATAACGTGAGAAAAATCAGACATGTCAGTCCCTAAATGATAGCAAAAAACCTCTGTCAACCATCAGGTACATTGCCTAAATTCCATAGGAACTTCACAGCTTGACATCAAAAGTGGTCAGGGCACACAACTGCACATCTGTACCCTAAAGTGTCACATCTTAGTTTTGAACAGCGGAATGCCTCAGCACTGTCTTGCCTGACTTGGATCTAGAACTGAGGCCACAAGAGTATCGTGGAAGTCTCGTCAGCACAAGCACACAGTGAGAGTGCTTGTGATGCACAGGTGAAGAAACTATCTGCTTTTCCTGAATTAGCTCAAATGAGTTTGGGTAAGGGAGCCTCATACATATTCACAAATATCCCATTTTCCAGTTTCCAGTTAGAGCCCTTCCAATGTGACATAAAAAGGGCTTAAATACTTGAATTTGTAAAGAAAATGTGAGATCAAGTCTTCATCATATTATGTGTGTTATAGCTAGTCATCTGTGAAATAACAGCAGGTAGTACCAACAGAACGAAGAGTCATTGTCCAACTAATTTTGCCTTACAAAGGAGATGAGAGAAGGGAAAGCATTTGAAACAAGTTTCAAGAATGCCTACTGGCTAGGAGAAAATGAGAAGATGGCCCTAATGAACTGGTGGTAAGCTGCTACAAGCATGCTGAGCAGCAGATGAGAAAGCATCTATGAATGTTCACAGATTTAAAATTTTAGCTGGGAAGAATTCAGAATCAGAGGAAAAATGTTATAAATTTAAATGACAACTCAGTTTTAAAGCTCAGTGCCTAAAATACAGTCTAATGACCTTTTCTTCTACATTTAAAATTGCCTTTTCATTTCTCCACTTAAGCAAAAAAAACCCCAAAAACCAAAAACCAAAAAACAAAACCAAACCAACCAAAACAAGGCCAACCACAACAAGACAAAAATTTTAAAAACCCAAACCAAAACAAACAAACAAAAAAAAAATTTAAAAAAAAGAAAAAACATAAAAAAAGAGATTAAGCTATGAGACAATATATGGAAAATAAAATATGAGCAAGAACATTATATTCACAACTGAAAAAGATAAAAAATCCTCATGTTTCCTTTTTGTCTCCATAAGGAAACAAAAACCTCAGTGTTTTGTCAGTATATCTTAAGGTTCAAGTTGGGATCCTCACATATGTTTTCTCAACCTACACACATACACAAGTTGACAAGAAACTTTTATTGAAGAAACTTGAGAGAGGAGTCTTACCCTAATTCCACCGAAACAAGTTCATTTGCAATTTTAATGAGAATTTTTCTCTCAGCATCCAGAACACCTCACCATCTCATTAGTAAGGCTTTGGACTTCAATAAGAATATTGAAAATACTTTACTATTATAAACTTTAATTTTTAAAGCTGAAACAGCATAAAATCATTTTCATTTTTTTTTCCAGCTGTTGTTGGTTTTATACACAGGGATAAGCTGTACACATGCCATCCTGGGCATTGGGCTCTAGGTGATTCTGCTTGAATATGGTGACATCCAGATGTCTCTTCCAACCTCATTCACTGTCATCTCTAGGACTTTTCCTCTGGAGACCAGGGGTACATCCTTCTCCCCTGACAGCCCTTAGAGAAGCCAAGGGATGAAATTCTGTTGGCACTGAGGACATCACCAAGGCTCCTCCACCTGCATTGCTGGGCTGCCTCTTACCAGGTTCTTGTGCACAGGATCTGATACACCTGAGGTTAAAACCTATCTGCAAGGTCAGAAGAAGAGACCAAATGTCTTGTGATACAGGCTTTCTCCCTTTGGGACACCTGTCTTCCTGTCTGGACAAACAGTGATGGGTGGCTCCTGGGAACTCTTTATGACAGAGCGTGACTAAGACACTCCCTAGTCTTTGCTGCTTTGCAGCAGCTGCAATCTCTGTCCCCTTACATTTTGTCCAGGATTTCTGTGGGCACCCATGCAAGGTGTGAAGGCACCAGCAGGCTAGTGGTCTTTTCTTTTTCTCTTTCCAGGCTGCTTCCCCATCCAGATAGACCCACCCATTCTCCCATTTTGGTTCTTCCCTCAGGCATTTTAGGATGAACCAGTTTCACATATTTCCAGAAAACCCTGAGCAATTTTTCCAAGGATTTTGGAAATGTCTGAGTACCCTTAAACACTCTTGCCCTTCTTGCCCTTGCAATGACTTCTCCAGCCACAGAAGCACTGACCCCCTTCAGCCTGCAAGGCCTTTGCACAGGATTTCTGTGGGTGACACAGCATAGTTCAGAAAAGAATTGAATGGTAGACAGTTCAGCAAAGGAAAGTGCAAAGTCTTATACCTGGGAAGTAATAACTCAATGCATCAGCACATGCTGGGAGCAGATTTGCAAAATGGACTTGGAGGGAGAAAACAACAGACAGCAGGTAGGATCTGTGCCAGCACTGTGCCCTTATGGCAAAGAAGCCCACCAGTATTCGGGCTGCATAAGGAGGAGTTTTGAGAGCAGATCAAAGGAGATGATGCTTCCCCTCTCAGGAGTGCTAGGGCCACCACTGGAGTACTGTGCTCAGTTCTGGGCTGCGAAACAGCTGGACTTTCATTTCTATTTCTACATATAAAGAACCACATTGGTGATGAAGGACCTGAAGCTTCTCCTATAGGAGGAAAGTCTGAGAGAGCTGGGGCTGTTTAGACTGGAGAAGGTTCAGGGCAGATCTCATCAATGTATATGAATATCTGAAGCAAATCTGTAAAGAGGGCAGAGACAGACTCTTGAAAGAGGTGTCTCTTGAAATGACTGGACCTGAGGCATTGATCACAAACCAAAACAAAGGAGGTTCCTGCTGAACAGAAGGAAACGTTTTTCAAGAAGAAAAGTGACCAAGCACTGGCAAAAGTTACCTAGAGAGGCTGAGTAGTCACTGTACCCAGAGATTTTTAGATGTTGCCTGAACATGGTCCTGGGCAACTATCTTTATGTGGCCCTGTTTGAGCAAAGAGCCACCTCCAGATAATCTTCAAACATCAGCCACTCTGATTTCATGAGCTGTTTTATTTTAGAGACCAGGATGAATTCATTTGTGGAAGTGTCTGGCTTCTTATTTTTTCCTTTTTTTTTTCTACTTTACTTGGCAATTATTAATGAACCATAACCTGTTTACCTGATTATTTTTGCTTCACTTCCATTAAGATGACTACACACATGCATGAACATATACACTTCCCTGCAGATATGCTGCTAACAGTCTACTATAATATTGTCCTTTAGCAGTACAATTTATAAAATTTTAGAAACTTCATAACAACACAAATATCAATACAAATGTTTTATGTTTTATTACAGATACATTTCTATTTTTTTCAGCAGATGTTTACTCAATGGCAAGCCATTAAAACTAATATAAAAATATTACCCAGCAGCCTACTTAAATGATATAAATTAATGTATCAGCAGATAACTAAATATGCAGAGCATATATCCAGACTTCACACTTTTAGTCTTCCCCAGACATATCATCAGACCAATGTGTTTTACAGAATGCACAGATGATCAACAAATCACTGGTGTTTCCCTTTCTCCTTCTGTTGATTTACAGATCCACCTTTAACATGAAGTTAAGCATGTAAGTAAGACATTGAGTGGAGAGTATATTTTAACCTGCATTTATAGCCCATGTTCAAATACAGAAATTGTTCTGTTGCTGACTGTTACAAACCTTCATTTACAAGACTGTTCTTTATATTTATTCTGGGGAAAAAGGCAAATTGGTCAATTTCAGTTTTCTTAGAAAAAACTCCCAAAACCCACAAAAACAAGAAAGGGAATGAGAGTTTAAAAGTTAATTTACAAATCTTTTTTGTAACACAGCTGATGGCCATTTGCATGTTTTTTTGGGTTTTTTTTGTTTGTTTGTTTGTTTTTGTATTCCTGTTATTTTTTGGGGTTTTTTTCAGTTCTACACAATTCCAGTAAACCTAAATTTGCTCCAGCACTTCATGACTTCACAGTAAAATTTAATTGTATATGTCAGTTCATGCTAATCTCGGTATGCACATGCACAGTGATTACAACAAAAGGGTTTGATGTAAAAGATAGTGATAAAAAGGTAACAGAATATGTGAAGAATGTGAGTGTATAAATAATTATAGGTAATTCATGATAAGTTTTGAACTACATGATAGACATTATTTCTCTTTTCTGAGCCCCACAGAGAAACACAGAGAAGGATGAAAATAACAACATACTGAGGTGAGAAGTAAGGGAAGTTCATAGAGATTTAGTATTCAACAATTTCAGAATTAGCACTCATATGACAGTGGTTATAAATACACAACATGATTTCACCTATATAGGAAACCTGACAGTATGCTGGAACTAAGAAAAAAATTTACAACAAAATAAGAGAAATAAAAATATAACATAAAATACAGGGAGAACAGGAATATAAGCAGTTATGTTCTCTCAGTGTTTTCTTTAATTATTTCCAGATCTTCATAAAAACTAATAAGAAGCATCTCAGAATTATCAAAGACTGGAAAGAGGAAAACGTGTAGAGAACAGAATGAAGAATAAAGTGGTTTTCCTCTAAAGTCAATTCAGAACCTTCATACTATGTTAAGTATGAAAAAGAGTTTGAAAAACTAATCCATTCTTGACAGACATTTATTTAATCTGCTTAAAAGTACCTTCAGTGACAGAAGGTTGACAGGTTTCTTTGGCAAACTTTTGAGTTCTTCTCTACCTTTTCCTTTCAAAAGTGTTTTTTAATATATTTTATACAAGACAATGAGCCTTTTTTTCTTGCAATTTAAGTCCATTGCTTCTTTTCTGATACAGAGAGTTTATAAACCCTTTCTTTGAATAGTATTTTATTTTCTTGAAATCTATTAACAGATTCTTCCTAAGTCTCCTTTTTATTCTATCTTTCCTTGATGGTTATAAAATCAAGACCTTCAATCAGTATTTTTGTTCAGTTGGCTCTCTCACCAATTGGTATATGTTCATTATAAAGCCCAGTTAAAAAACTTCACAGAGTATGCAAGTGTATTCATGAATGCTAAAAGGATATGCCTCTTGTATGCCACAATAAATGCTTTGTCACAATGTCCACTTTTTGGTGTTGCTGACTCATGATCACTGGAATTCTTATGGTTGGCTCATGTTGACCTTGACATCCTCTTACTTGGAGACCTGCAGAACTTGTACCTAAACAGTTGTTCCTTGATTTGTACATGGGAAATTTATAATTTCTTCCTGAGTATCTTGTAGTTGTCTTTATTGAACTGAGTGGGACATGGCACAGAAAGACCCACTCATCATATTCCTGTGAGAGAAACTACCACTGAATTGCACTCTATTAGTTCAAATGTTCTTCTTATTTGTCAATATTATTTTGTATTCTGTTGCTGTCCTTCAGATTACTTAAGCAGACCTCACAAGAGAAGTAAACAGAACAGTAAAAGAAAAAAAAACCTAATATGGTAAATAAAGTAAGTGTAAGCAAAAAAATACAAGCAGAAAGATAATCAAAGCAAGCCTATATATGTATTGTGCTGCATGAAAATGTGTGTCTGGATTGTTCTATCATTAAACAAGATGATTCTTAGTAACAGTGACCCTTTTTTTGTTTGTTTGTTTTCATAGTTAGTATATCTGTAAAATCATCTACAGATTTCTTCAAGCAAAAAACTTCCACCTTGTCCTGAGGATTTTATAATATTTGAGTATTTATAGACTCTTGTAAGAGAAAATAATGTGTTCCAAAATTATGTATAAATAGAAATGACAGTTCAGTGACTGACACAGAAATCTATGTTCCTCTTTAATTAGTGTGACAGGTCATCTGATTCTGCTTGTTTTTTTCTAGTTTTAACTTCCACAGAGAAGAGACATAAAGATGTTACTCCCTCTAGCTAAAACTGCAGCAAGAAGAAATACAACAGTGCTTCTTCTCTGTTTTAATTTTCATTCTAATTTTCTTCCTTTCCAAATTTCAGGATATTAATATAAGTGTCATATGGAAGGACTGCACTGTCACTGCATTAAACACAGAATAAAATCAAATTTGCTATGGTACAGATCAGTACTGAAACTCTTTTCTTCTGTGTCCACAGCACAGGACGTAGATCTATGAACTCCCCCATTTGAAGAATAAGTCATCTGTCTTTAGATACACTTGCTTTTCCTCTCCAAACAATTATCCCAGACGACTTACTGCATATTGACATTGTATTGTGGTTGTGTTAGTAAGAGGTGTAGCCACCAGTGTGTATAGAAGTGTGTCCCAATGCTTTCAACTGCATTTCACATGCTTAGTGCGGCCACTTCATGATGGTTAGTTTCTTTTATACAGCCCATTTTTCACGAGAAAGTTTGACTAAAGAATCATCAGCCAGATTCAGGAATCATTAATCACCATATCTTCTTTATATATTTGACTGTCATATAACATATCTGCACTAAATCCTGTATCTTCCACTACTTTTGAGCTAATTTAATCTCTTACCTTAGTAGCATGAAATGTAAGGTAACTAAATTTTATTGTGTTTCTTTCAATTGAGTATTGTACTTTTTTGAATTAAAAACATAAAAATTCTCGCCACCCAAAAAAAATCACAACAAAAACAAATAATGACAACATTGTTAAGACAATGTTGGGCACAATGCAGTCATTTTTATGTGCTAAGATAGCCATGACATTGTAGTAGTGGAAACTAAGTGCACTCTTTGTTGCAGACTAAAGGGATTGTGTACTCCTACTCATACCATTGGATTACCATAGTAGATACTGAACTTATGTAGATTATGAAATATTCAGGTTTAAAAAGATAAGAGTTTTTTATTTATTGTAATTTAAGTCAGATAGATTCAATAATCAGGAGAAAATTCTCTCAGTTTTAAAGTGTTGATGGGCAAATGTTTGAGATGAACTTTTCTTTATGAACATCTCTCACTTTGTCTGCTAACTATTCTAAAAAATATGTATTTTTACTCTATACATTCTAGCTACTCCACAGTGTGTTTAATATATAAAATCCAATTAATACAATTTTAATTCTGGAAGAACAAATCTTACACATCAGTAATTATGCTTTATGCACATGGGATACAAATTCTAGTCATACTGATTGTAGTAAAGACTATTAAATATATACCAGATGTAAGCACTTTGTTAAGGCTACTTGAAAAAATGTCAGCATTTTGACTTGAAAGGACAAAGCATTAACATCTGTTATTTTTGTTCAGTACTTCCTTCTATCCATGTCTGTATGTGCAGTTGTGTTTGTGCCAACATGCCTTTGTGCAATGGCGTGTGCATATGCACCCACTTCAGCTTGGCTGAAACAAAATAGTACCCATTCCTCTTTAAAAAATCAAAAATAAAATAATCAAATCATAATTTTGCTGCTTTTCAGTTAGGTATAGATTTGCTACTTCTGCATGTACTGTTGTTTAATCTTTGTATTGAAGTATTACATTTCATTGTGTAAAAGCAAATGTATGAAATACAGTAAAGTTCAAAAATGTGCAAAAAGATTAATTATTTATAATTATCTCTTTGTCTATCTGATCCACTAACTCCAGAAAAAAGGTTCAATTTTCAGGAAAGATTTTTTAAAAATGGTGGCTATAAAATCTATTCTTCATCAAAAAATGGTGATGTTCACAAAGACTAAGATCCGAATAATATTGTTAAAATAGTTTCTATTTAAATGAATAAATGTAATTTTTAGGTATTTGGTTCGTAACTTAGGGGAACGTTATCTAATTTTGCTAAGTCATTCTGTACTGACTGAAACTGGACTTTAGTTGAATGAGATGTAAGGTGGGAAATATCAGTCACACCACTCTCTAAATGAGATCAAAAAACTTCTGTCAACCATCAGGTACATAGCCTAAATTCCATAGGAACTTCACAGCTTGACATCAAAAATGGTCAGGGCACACAACTGCACATCTGTACCCTAAAGTGTCACATCTTAGTTTGGAGCAGCGGAATGCATCAGCACTGTCTTGCCTGACTTGGATCTAGAACTGAGGCCACGAGAGTACTGTCGAAGTCTCGTTGTCAGTACAAGGAATAAGCACACAGTGAGAGTGCTTGTGATGCACAGGTGAAGAAACTATCTGCTTTTCCTGAATTAGCTCAAATGAGTTTGGGTAAGGGAGCCTCATACATATTCACAAATATCCCATTTTCCAGTTAGAGCATTCCCAACTGACAAAACAAACAAAAAAAGGGCTTAAATACTTGAATATGTAAAGAAAATGTGACATGAAATTGTCATCATATTATGTGTGGATCTGAGGCCTTTGATTTGCCACAGTTCCATAGAAAAGAATTGAAACTTCAAATAAGCTGGAAGACAAAATCCAAAACAATAGGAGGAAGCAGGTAACTTTTCTACTATGGTTTTATTCCTGCTTAACTTTTCCTTATTAGTTTTTTTTTTGCTTTAGTCTGATTTTCCTATAATTCAACACAGTAAAAGCATTAGTCATCTTAAAATTTTCTTCTGTCATTAAATTAATTGTGGTTTACAGCATTGATTTTCTAAACCAAGGTAAGTTTTAGTACATGTGGTTGTAATTCTAATCTTTATTTTTGTTGATATAAAGAAATGTTTCCTCTGTTTTCCTCCACCATTAGTCCTTCTTTGCTGTGAAGAGTATTGTATGGAAAATATATGAGTAATTTTTGATTTGACTATGTAGTTTCAGAAGGTAATTTAGGTATTTTAAGAGCATACAAATATTCCTATTTTTCTTCTGAAATATTTTACTGTCCTCTATTTGTTTCCAATTTCAGATTTTGCTGGTATTTGGATTATTCTGATTGCCTTCCTTTTCTCATAATTCTTTATCACTCCTCTTTTGATGCCCTCTGTATTTTCCTTCATATGTCCATTTAATCTTGAATAATTAATGAAAATAATCATGGCTCTCTAGACACTGATTTTGGCACATAGTCTTATTGTTAGCTGTCAGCTTACAAAATGTAATGCTCCTATGAGGGCATTTTCAAAAAGTCACAGAACTCAATTATTCACTTCCACAGAACAAGAATCACAACGTGTTAATACTTTCCTACAGAGAATTTTATATTTTGGCATTAGATCACAGAAAGGCTGCAGCTTTTTGAAAATCTGGCAAAGTAGAGGAGAGTCACCAGATGGAGTCCTCAGGTAACATACTGAAATCAATGTAGTTTATTCATACAGAAGTGTTTGGGTAGGCTGTGTATTAATCTCAACCTTCAAAAGCAAACTGACAATGACTTGCCAGATTTTGGAGTTCACAGAAAAAGAGACCCGGTTAACTGATGAAGTTATTTCACATATTTGCCTAGATTTATTTTAAAGGATCCTTGGAATGTTTATCTACCATGTGCTATTCTATTCCTCTGTCTTCCCAGCCAAATAGATAGAGTTCAGCCTTTAAAAGGAGTCCAGGCCGAATAATTATATACTCCAATTGTTCTCCATCTGCTGCTTGCTTGATCTACAAATGCGTTTTCTTGTACCAGGAAGCAAAGAGCAGAAACTCAGCTGTTTCTGAATTTCCATCTGGGAAAATGCAAGTTGCTATGATCCAGTCCTTAGAAGAACAAACTATTTTTGCATATAGCTAAGTAGAGATTAAAACCTATAGGAAGGGTAAATTATTTTAAAAATTAAAATTATCGCATTTACACTGGACTGGTACTAAAGGGTAGGCTGAAGAAAATCAAGTTGGAAATAAGCTGCCTTTGTCACCTTTTTCTAAGTTAGTGCTCTGCAAGTCAGAACACTTGCTGCACTGTTGGAGTTGTAGATGGTAGTTGTGTCTAAATGGTATCTGTGAATTCCAGAAAACATTTATTAGGATCAGGTTCGTATTTCTTCTGGATTCATGTACCTCCAAGATTTTTATATAGGGCACATTTATTAAAATCACAATTCCTAAACTTCAGAGCTAGTCTTAGAAAAATAGAAAAGATTTCTCTGTGTAAACCTTGGTATAAAATGATGTTTTTTTGGTTTTTTTTTAATGCACCCAAAAAAAAAAAAAGACTGCCAGCATAAATATAACCTACATTTTTTTTATTTTGCAGAAATATGAAAAAACCATCAAAATGAACATTTAAAATTTATTTGTATAATTTGTTCTTTTTCAAAATTTATTACAGAAACTGAATTCTCCTACTTTTCTTTCAATTAAAAGGATTAAAAGGAAGTTTTTTTAGTCGCAACATTAATTTCTTTTTTTGCTCTATAACCAACAACTTCTCACAATAAATTATTTGTAAGACTAGAATTTAATCTTGTTCAAAAGAGAAAAGAGTGTGTTTTAAATCAAAATCATATTATTTTAACATGTTATTATTTGAAAGATTTCTATGACTACAAAACATACTGGAGTGAATTCCTCAAGCAACAAGCAAAACCATAGATGTATGCATGGAAGGAAGGAAAAAAACCCCTCACACCTTCTGCCCCTTACATTACAAAAAAAAAGAAAAAAAGGGAAAATAAACCAAAAAAGAAATTTAGGCAGGAAAAACAGAGAAATAATACATATGATAAATATTAAAATTTTCAGTACAATATATGTTTAATGTTTAATTTATGGTTCTAGCCTGCTTCAACTGTACCATTGCAGGACATGGCTAGGCCCAACAGCTAATGTGGTTGGGATGCTGGGAAAAGGTGAAATGCACTACACAAAATCATGAGAAAGTGAAAAAAAAAAAAAAAAGAAAGAAACAGTCATATGAACATGAAGAAAGACCAGACATTCTGCTGAAAGATATGTCAAGTGATATGGATGCCAGAGAGCTGACAAGAAACAGCCAATTTGGCTTCACAAAGAGCAAATTGTGCATGACTAATCTTACTGTGAGTAAGATTAGTAGAGAGTGACTGTATTGGTGGACAAGGGGCGATCAATTTATATTATCCACCTCGACTTCTGTAAAGCATTTGCTAGGTCCCCATACTGCATCCATGTGGCCACATTGGTGAAATGTGGCTTTGAAAGATGAGTAAATTGATGGATAAAGAATTGTTTGGATGGTCATATCCAAAGAGTTGAGGTCAATGTCTCTATGTCAAAATCAGAAAGAAGTGGGTACAAACCCTCAGGGGTCTGTCCTGGGACTGTTACTGCTGATTATTTTTATTAATTACATAGACAGTGGGATTGAATGCACCTGCAGCAGGTTTGGGGTTGACATAAACAGTTTGAGAATTGCGTCAATCAGAATGTTAAGAAAGGAGTGAGGCACTGGAACAGGTTGTTCAGAGAAGCTAGGGAAGCCCCATCCCTGGAAGTGTTCAAGGCCGGATTGGAGGGGCTTTCAGCAATCCAAACTAGTGAAAGATGTCCACAGTAGGGGTATTGGGATTTGATGATCTTTAAGGTCCCTTCCAATTCAAACCATTCCCCTGAAGCCTGCTAAAAGACTGTGGTGAAGCAGATATCCACACTGAAGCCTTGGGAAAGAACCCTGAGGAAAAAGGGTGACAAGAAGAGCGCATCAGAGAGAAATTGTTATGAGTTACTACAATCTGCCCTGCACAGCTTTAGAGGGAGAGGTAGAGAATTCGTGATTAAATTAATGAAGTTGAGGCTGAGAAAAACAGTGGGAAGTGGGAGAAAATGTTTTGGAGTCTGGGGGTTGATTGGGGTTTTTTACTATTTCTCATAATCATACACTTTTTAAACTGGAAATAAATTAAATTTTTTTCCTCAAGTCTGCTTTGCCTATGATGATAACTGGTAAGCAATCTTCTATCTCAAGAGCAAAAATTCCTTTTAAAAAGTTTTAAGCTTTTTAAAAGTTATTTAAAATTAAAAACTCCTTTTTTTAAATCAAGCAGGGATTTGATCTACATGGATTTTTTGCTAGCAGAGAGTCTCAGATGAAATATCCTGGTAAAGCAACTTTAGTGCATAAAAACTTGCATTTAAAAGTTTTTTGTAGATGTCTTTTTGTCCTTAAATGTTTTTTAATTCAAGTACATGACATGAAGTGTTCATAAGAGCTTTTCCTACAGCTGTTTTGTCTGTGGTTTTCTCAAAGAAATTCATGCCTTATACTTGAAGTTGTGTGTAGAGTTCTTCAAAAAATTTAAATTTGCTTCAAGTGAAAACAAGAAAAAGCAAGTGATTAAGATGTTCATAAGAGGTATTGATACAAGGTGAAGTTATACTAAAGATTGTAATTAAAGCATTTTATTAAACTTGTTCTCTGTTCAGTGCCTTTCAGCTTGTCAGGAGAAATCATTACTACAGGTGTTTTCATTTCAAGAAGCAAACAAAATGATGAGGGATTAGAGAACAAAATCCTTCTGGAAATGTATCTTTTAGTTACCATACTGATGTTACTGCTGTCTGCTGTGTGATGCTGCAGATATAACTTTGCTGTCTGTAAATTTTTTAACAATTTATGGAAGTAATCACTACAAAAGACAGTCTTAAATATATTATTGCCTTACTTTGTGACTTGTTAGAATAAAGTACAGATAGTAAAATCCCTGTTGAGTGTTCCTCAGCAGAAATAGATACTTCAATGATGGCGCTATCTGAGTCCTTCACATGTTATGCGTAAGGGAAAAAGTATAGTATAAATAAGCTTTATACTCTTTATGTCTGTAGGTACAAGAACCATCAGCACTAACTACTAAATGTAATGTAACTCATTCTCAACCATTCACACATTCTTAAGTTCAGTGAGGTTGTAATGTCACAGTGGGTCATGACTGAATCTCACTTTGTCGAGGAGCTCTGCATTGGTAGTCATGATCACTGATTTTCCTGCAATTCTCAAAGAGACATTAAGTTCCCTTTATATTCAGAACCATATTGGCAATTAACAAGAAGTCCAGCTCCTTCTGTGAAATAAATAGGTTGACACAATCAAATTTTGTTTCTCAGTTTGTGGTCGAGGAAGTACCGCACAATTATCTCGAACCTGTGTTGTTTATTGAAACTGTCACTTTCTTTTAAAGTTCATCACCTTTAGTTGTGTGAAGACTTGGTTCCAGCCTTTGCTAATGCTTTTTACTAAGAAAAATTTGGCTTTTGGCCTGTTTTGTACTCTGAATGTTGGTCAAGCTGTGGATTTCAAAAAAGGTAGCTATGAAATTAATTAATGTGGACTTAATAATTAAAACAGCAGTATCAGCATCCAGTAATTTCTGCTACATTAGTCAGTTCACAGAGTTTATTTACTTTATCTGAATTAATTAATTTTCCTTTCAGCTCAGTCATTTATTTTCAAGGTAACTGCTATTCTGAGCTATTCAGCCACCCAAGTGAAAAGAATTCAGTATAGCATTAGGGAATTATTGTCCCTCCCTTTTAATCTTAAGAGCCTCTAAGTGTGTTTGGGGTTTTAAAGGGAAAAGTATTACTGTTTTCCTAACGGAGCAAAATTTCCTGTTGTTATGAATAGTACATTTAATCTTGTATGACAGAAACTGTTAAAACTGATATATTAAAAGGTTTGTCTGTTTTATTTAGAAAACTTTAAGGCCCTAATCTCTGTATAACTCCAGATTTATAAATACAGATCCTAAACTCCAGCAGATCTTCACTTTTTTGTAACTGAATAGAATGTAAGCAGAATGAGTTCTTGGCCAGCCTTCAGATCCCAGTTTTGTAGGACATCCAAGGTTGTGGGTCTGAGCATGATCTATGACAAGATTTGAATTATTTTCACAGGAAACTCATGCCTACAAACTTCCCACTAAAAATAACCAATAAGCTAACAAAATAGAAAATGTAGATCTGCTGTTCTGCTGAGCAATAAGTGGATATATCAGGGTTGGTATTATGATAAGACATGGAACTTTCAAAAGGCCTTAATGGACTAAAGACAGAAAGTATGTTAAAGTCTCTGTGCAGAAAGAGATATTTCATTGAAATCTCCATGAACAGTTTTTGAAAGTTTCAATTACAGAAAAGTCTGGTACAAAAAAAGATTTTCATTCTAACTCACCAAAGCCCATTCCATTAACCAATAATTTCTGGTTGATCCCAGGAAAGAACAGAAAATGGAAATGAAACTTTTATTGTCTTTAAATTATGCTTGAACTGGTCACCCAAGATAAAGTTTAAAATGGGCTTCCAAATAGAAAATCTCTAAAAAAATTTAAAAAAAAATAGGCAAAGAATAGAAAGGAATATGATATGGAAAAAATCTAGCATGAACAGTCACAATGTTCATTGAAGACATGAAAATAAAATGTTGATCTTCTAAATTCTTATTAGACATCTGTTTATAAGTTCAAATTACTTTCAAAATTGCTAACATAATGATACATCCTTCAAAGCAATTTTGAAAAATCTATTAATATTTTGGAATCTAGTGCTCTACTATTTTTACATATTTATTATACTGATGCACCTGGAAAGTAAAGATGTTTTTTCTTACTGTAATAAAAAAAAACACAAAACAAAAAAGAAAAACAAAACAAAAAAAACCCCAAAAAAACCCCCAAACCCCAAAAACACCCTAAACTTTTGTATAATGTCTCAAATGCACTCTAGATTAGAGAAAAATAGTTATCTATTCTTTCTATTCTCTCAACATAGCATGTAAAAAAAGCTTTCATTACAAAATTAAGAAAAAACAAAACAAAAAACCTTATCTAAGTACTTTATTATGATAAACTCTAATTACATTTTTAAAATTATTTTTACCTTTTTTTAAATTTATTTTAAGGGCTTTTTCATAAACCACAGAAATAGCAGGTATAATTATTTTGTGAGTTTGTCCTTGATTAAGCTAAAAAGTGTTTCCAGCTGGAATGATTATGTTTAATCTTTTGTTGTGAGGGAAAGTAATCCAAAAGACAACAGTAAATAATTGTGTTTCCACCTTGATTTAAGTTTGTATAATCAGTGTTATTGAATAGTATAAATAAATAGCAGAAGATAGCTCACATTGTCCAAATAAACATTACTTGATAAGAATAATACCTTGCTCTGTGAGCCAGGATCTTTTTTGGTAGATGGAAGGTTAACAATCTAAAAATACTCTTATAATTTTTGTCTCTTACAAAATGTTTTCCCTAAGTGGTATTTCAAAAAAATTGTGTAGTCTAACCTAAAAGAAAGTACAGGACATTTTACTGCTGGAGAACGTGTGTTTTCTTGTTCTTCCTGATTTTGTTTTAAGAATCTATATCAATAACAGATTCACATTGACCTTGTACTGTAGTGAGGAAAAATATTATAATTTCAGACTGTTGATAAAAAAGACCAGTTAGGTCACCAAGGTCACAGGTTTTTGAACCATCCTTATTTTCCGTGGGCTTTTCCTGTTCTCCTGATAAGCGCATCCACTAAGCTCTACTCAGCAGGAAACATCCTATGAGCTGGAGGTCTGAATGTAATTTCCAAAATAACCAAAAGGAGTTGACATGGTGGCAACTAAGAACCATGCAGGTACTCACTCAACACGAACCCCCTCAAAGCCACCATCAACCTCTTGCCCCCAATGATGAGGACAATTGGAAATAAAAAACAAACCCGGAAATAAAAAACAAAACTGTTAAGAACAGTTTAATCACTGAAACAAAATATGATAATGGCAATAATAAATACTCATAATATTAATAGTTGTATTGAAAAGGAGAAAGAAAGAGGAATAAAGCCGAAGAGAAAGAAGTGATGCACAGTAAAATTCCTCACCAGCTATTACCCAATGTTCAGCCTCTCACCAAGCAGCTATCAACTCTTCCCAGCCAAGTGCCCCAATTTATATTCTGAACATTGTGTTCTATGGTATGAAATAAAGGGTGGATAATGTCTTGGTTTCAGCTGGGATAGAGTTCATTTTTTCTCATTAGCTAGTAGGAGAATAACATTGATGGTAATACACTGATCCTTTGGTTGCTGCTTAGTAGTGCTTACCCTAAGTCATGGGCTTTCCAGTGCCCCATGCTCTGCCAGTGAGCAGGGGCACAGGAAGCTGTGAGGGAGCACAGCCAGGACAGCTGGCCTGAACTGGTCCAAGGGAAAGGAAGAAATTATTTTCACAAAAGCAGCACAGGGTTTTTATATAGAATAACCATCTTGGCTCCACTTTACCCCTCAGCAACTGCTAGGATCTATTCAAAACATTTTATTCTGCGAAAATCATAGTTTTCTTGGGTTTTTGCTTGTTTTTAACTTACCTATACAGTCTTGAAAAGAGAAAAGAAATTTTCATGGAAATGCTTTCAGAGCCTCAACTGCTAGAACTCTGTGACTTTGTTATGTAAGAATTAAATGTGCCATCTCTCTGCACTCTGAAAAGCAGAATTCCCAGAAGGGAGTTTCAAGTAGATTACTACCATGTGTTGGAGAATATTCATTGATGATGTGAGAATAGTTATTCACAAGCTCTTTTAGCAGATCTTCTCATCACTCCAGAATTTTGAAATCCTCATTTATATCAGCAGGTCATTGAGGTGAAACCACATTTCTTTGGAAAAAAATATACACTAAAGTGGATGAATTTATTTTCTGAGCATAATGTAACTTTTACTATCTTCTTTTTCACATTACAGCATTTCTGTAGATTGTGAGATCTGAAGTATTTTGTGTTAAATCACAATAAATAGATGGAGTTTGCATTGTCAGCACCAAGATCTCTTACTGATTTTTTCAGGAAAAAAAATAAAAACAATTTTTATAGTTTCAATTCTAAATGTTGTAGTTGCTTGTGTACTACAATAAAACACAGAATTCCTAACTGAGACCCAGAATTTCTTATGTTAAGCAATATATAAATAATGTAAGTTGAAACAGTACAAAAACTAAGAGACTTTCCCCATTATCACTTGCTCAAGCAGAGGAAAAGATCAGAAAGTTAGTTTTTACCATCTGAGAAATTATTCTTTTTACATGAATACTATATTGAAATAAGTACTCAAAAAACCCTTGGAAACAGTTCTAATTAATCAATGTAATTTTATTTAAACAGAACAGTCCTTCATTTTAATTTAAACAGAATTTAAATTTTTAAAATTCAGTTTAAACAAAACTACTTGTATGGTCACTCAAAGTGTTTAGCCGAGAGACTAGCTAACAAAATTCCCAATGCACACCTGCTCATGGCTAAAATAACCACCAGGGGAGAAAAAATCAGAAGAAAAGGAAAAAAAGAAAAAAAATAAAGAAAAGAAAATGTTGGCTCAGATAGGGAAGTGCCTTCTCCATCTTTCAGCAGTTTGAAAGCAAAATCAAATTGTCTTACCTTATGGACAAAGATTTGCTTCACCTTCATCCTAGAGGTGAAAAATTCAATACTGTGTCATTGACAAGTATTGATTACAGAGAGATGAGTTTGTAAACACAAGTGGAGGGTTTTGAAATGGTCAGCAAGGAGTGAGGGGGATGGAAAGGGTCCATTAGGCTTGTTTGAGGAACAAGCATCCTGTTTGCCAGCAGCTGCTTTCCCCACAGGCGGTCCCCTTCGTCTGCCCTCTCCCACAGTTTTGTCTCTACTTCCTAAACAGTGCTGCAGCTCTTTCTCAGGCTGCTACCATTTCAGCAGGGAGACTTCTCTGGTGTCTGCTACCGCTGCAGTGATGGGATGAACTGGGAGGGAAACAAGCCCTGATGCCAGGACAATGGTCCAGGAGTGGCTGATCTGTTTGTCAATACTAAGTATGAAGGTAGGCATCAGTTTTGGAACACCAGTGCCATAGTGATGGACAAGGTGTGAATGGGCATTAAGAAAAACAAAATTATAGCTGGAAAATCACTTTTTTCTTCATAAAAGGTAATATAAACCTAATTATATCAACCCACCATGTAAATTCATGGTGTACACTAGATAGACATTTAAAAGAGCAGACAAATTAAATAATAATATTTTGTCTATACAATTTACTGCCTTTTAGTTTAAAGGTTTAGATCACATTCAAACATCATCTTTACTTGCCTTTTCTATGACTTTATAATTTTTTTCTGAATACATTTTTGTTTTGCACATGACAGCATGTTGTAGTGATGTATTTTCTACTTTAACATGCTTTGTGTGACATTTGTTTCTATAATTGAATTAAAAATACTTGTTCCTTGTTCTGATTTAATGTCATCCAAATCTCATGCTGTAAATTTCTATTCCTTCTCTATTTTCTCTAGGTTAGGCATTAGGCATATTATATTTTCCCTTTTTTCTTTCACCTTTATCCCAACAGAATCTTTTACAATCTTAGAAGTCCGTAGGATCTCATGTTTCTTTGTACAGAAACTGTTTTAATCAATTCCTCAGCTCTCTCTTGTGTAGTTCTATTACATATATTGAATATATTCTCTTTTGTAATATTCTAAATACATTTTAGGTGTATATCTACTTATATAGTTATAGAGAAGAGTAGAAAAGACACACCATATTCAAACTTCAAGCACATGATAGCATTGTACAATGTCATATTGCACTTTTGGTTAATTAATTCTTTAATTTTTTTTCAATTTCTGTTTTACAGGACTGAAAGGAAAAGGCCACTGTGCCACAATTGATAGGCTGACTGCGGGAGTTCCATGTAAATGCCAGAATTCTGTAAAACTTCCATGGAAGTTTCCTCTTTGAATGGACAGCCAAAATCTTCTTCTAGGGTGGAAATTAGTACTCCAGCCTCCAAAAAATTATAATTATTTTATTTATGCAGCATTTATACTCTTGGCTTTTCTCAGGTGCTGAGATTATTTAGTGAAATAGCTATCTTTCATAAAACAAATATGATTTTGGACAAATAAAAACCTATAAATTCTACCAGAAAATAAGAGATAAAACTTAATTTCCTTAAACAGACAATTCTTCAAAAATTTAGTCTTGAAAGAAATCTGTATAAATAGGAAAAAAACCTTTTTTTTTTTTTTTTTTTTTTTTTTTTGTTTGTTTGTTTTTTTGTTTTTTTGTTTTTGTGTTGATCAGAGTCCTGTGTCATTTCTTGAACAGAGTGTGGTCTGTCCTGCTTATAAGTTGTCATTGACTCTTAAAGGAGTTTCAGGTTCTTATTGTTGCCAGTCTTCCAGATCATTATAAAGGATAAAATGTTATTCCCATTATATATAAAACTTCGCAGAAATTGACTTCATCAGTTGTATTTATTACCCCTTCAGTGAGTCTCCTCTTGAAATTATCCTTTGTCTAAATCATTTATGTAGGAATACAATTGGAAGAAAATAAAAAAACAAAATTATCTTCATATAAATGTATATCTATACATAAAGAATATTTACTCAGTAGTATCTGAATATTCTATGCTTCCAAAGTACTTGAAACTAAAATTTTTAAGAGATAAACTTGAAGTTAAGAACCATAAAAGCAAAGAAAAATTCTAATCTAAGTTTTGTTTTACAGATTTGAGGCTCCTGGCCACCAAATATGGCACTTAGAAGTGATTTAAGTACCAAAATTCAAGTCCATAATTCTCAAAATATCCTAAGAAGAGAGTACTGACATGTAAGATTGCCCCAGGAGATTTCTCAAGATGTATGGCATGCTGCTGCATGAAGAGACAGGACTGTTGCTGTTTTGGCATGTCTGAGTACTATGTACTTGTTAGGTATTTACCCCCCTTAGTAATCCGCATAGTCTTGCTTTCCTCAAGGACTCCTGCTGGAATTGGAGATACTCTTTAGTACAGTTCAAACACAGAAAAAAAATCAGGTCAGCAAAATATTTAGCAAACATTGCTAAATTGGAAAATGTACAAGTGACGATGGAGATAAAAAAAAGAAGGATACAATTATCTTATTAAATGCAATTTTTTTACTCCTTCAGAAATCAGGAGATACAGTCTCAAAATCCTTCCTAACATGAAAAAATTCAAACTCAGGTATCCCAATCCAAGCTTGAAGATGAGTTCATTATGTGCTTCTGGTGAACCTGTGTTGGTGAAAAGTAGAAAAATGCTATGCTGTTTGTTTCATTAATAAAGGTTTTGAATTAAAAATAACAATCAGTTTTCTTTACCTGTCAGATAGACTAGAAGACCAAAGAAAAATGTGGTCAGTTCCCACAGAAATAAAAATTTAATTGTCAGTATCAGTAATAATTTTGACTTATCAGCATATCCCCTCTTTTTCTCCTTAAACCTTTATAGTTTTATAGTCTTTCTCTTATTACTTCAACTAGCAGGGAAATGTATTTTTTAAATTCTGAACAGGACTCTTGCACAAACTACATCGAGGCCTTTTTTGTGGTCATACTGATATCACGTGGAAAAATAAACCACTCCAAGAACTTATACACATTGACATATCCCTCTTCCTAGGCACCCACTGTTAAATACATTTTGCACAATGATACTGGTCTGAAGACCTGGTGTGACTGTTCTTACTGTTTCACAGGAAAGTGAAACTCTCTGAAAGTATGTATCTTAATGCACTACAGCTACTACCCAAAGGACAGCATTCATAAGAGCAAAAATGTGGTTTACTTATTTTCTTCTCTACACCTGTAACTTGATAATTTTGTCAAGTTGTTTACGAATAACTTATGTGGAAATTACAGGTATATTCTATTCAGGGGGCATTAATTTATTTATAACTCTACATCTACTGTAACTGTTCTATATAATGTACCTTCCTCTACCAAAAAGAACTGGAACTAAAATTCTATTTGAATGGATTCTGTCAGGATTTTCTCCACCTTTTAGTTTAATCTTTACCCATCCTTGCCACAGCAATCCCATTTCCCCAGAAACATCGATAAAGATTTAGGCTTTGATGAGGACACATCACAGTATAACAATATTTTTCTCTTTTCTCTTCTTACCATTAATGTAATGCACTTTGATTTGTCAATTGACGTCTTTATATTTATAAATTTGCAGTTAGAAATTAGTTGTAGCTTGTAAGAAGCATTTGTTTTGCCTGCATTTGGCATAACTGTAATTGGGCTAATGTTTGCTAACTGAGAAAGACAGGGTGGATTACAGCAAAGCAATTCTGAGACTATACTAGCTGTCATACTGAGTTATAAACCAGTTTTCAGTGTCATTGATCTTTACATGAAACCTCTATGACTCAGTAGAATCACTAGGGAATGCAACTAACCCAGGAAAAATGATAGCTTTGTGCCTCTAACTTTTTTATTTTTTTCTCCTTCATCTGACATGTTAGAAAAGTCCCCACTCTCTGTATTTGCATGCAGTAAAAGGGAAGTTCACTTAGTATTGAGGTTCAGAATTTAGCCAACTGGTAGGTGATAAGTTTGTGTTAGCTACAAACATCTGGTTCATGTATACCTTGATGTTCCTTCACTTGATGATCCTTTTTATGAGAAAACTTTGAAGCCAGCATAGGTTCCTTTAAAGTTTATTTGGAAGGTAAAGCAATTTGTTGGAAATATATTTAATATATTTATCTAGTTACCCATTAATTAAGACATTGGTACATTTCCATATTTTCACAAGTGTGACATTTTTATTATTTATGCATTTAAAAAAAATATTATTGCTGTTTATTTAATTTAAAAAATATGCAGGCATTAATGACAGTATCCACAAACAAGAAATAATAATGATGAAAACAAGTCTATTTGTCTCTCTATACATTGACAGTACCCAAAGATGTCTGAGACAACTTCATGGAGCTGACACTAAATATCACCATCTGAAAATCTGTTTTCTTTGTCTAAGGAAAAGAAGAACGACGCTAATAACATCTTGAATGGCAATAAATTCCTATTTTGATCAGCTGAACTCAGCACTAGCTGTCTGAAATGTCTAAATATGAGCAAGGTGTCTAATTTCTCATTACAGAAGTTCTCTTACCTATTATAAACTTCCACCAACTCCTTCACAAGATATGCCACAATGACTTTTCAATTAAATATAAGGTGATTGATGCCACCAAGTACAAAGAAAAGGGTGGGAAGTAAGTAATGGAATCATATGTCATGCAGGTAGACTAGGGAGAAATGAATCACTAGTTACATCAGCACTGCCAAAAGAAAATATGAACTTAAGAAAAGGTCCAAACCTGAAATTGATATTCCCCATTGCCTTTAAAGTGTATTTGTAGCTGAGCAGGAAGTATTTAAAATTTTAACTTTATATCCCAGTCTGAGCCTGATTAAAATGCTGTCTCATGTGCAGAGACATGATAATTAAATCTTACATGGATGATCTCACAGACAGCTAACAAGTCAATTTGAGATTGGTCACTCCAGACCCATCAAAATATGTGGTCACTGATTAGCTAATCTCAGTGTTCACAGTGCAGACAGGACTGTAACAGGGACTGTAATAAAGAGGATAATGCTTATAGAGTACTAGACTGTCCCACAGTCCTACAAGGGCTAAATCTGAGTATAGATTCAGTTCAGAAGGCATTTCAGACATATCCACTTTAGTCATCTTCCTACATCTTAGCAAAAGTCTAAATAATATCAGGGTTTTTTTTCGCGCTCATCTGCATGTGGGTTGGAAAAGGCCAAGTGTGAATAAGAAGCAGGGAAGCATCACATTCTATGGCTACACCAATGAAGAAAAAGACAGACACAGCACTCTGTCTTACAGATGTCAGCTGCCACTTCTAGTCCTAAAAACAATTTATAATAATTATAGATTCACAACTTTGTGTTCTAATAAAACAAAACAGGACAATTTTTCAGCACATGACTCCAGACCACATAATGAAATTTGGGACTTCTGTTTACACCTCATAGCGAGCATCCACATCTGCACTATTGTACCACTAACAGTACCTGAAAGGCACTCTACTAGGAGCTGTGCCAAGCTATTTTATGGAAAACTGCTAAGTGAAATAGGCCATTTCTTCACAGAACTTTGATAATGATTGAGCTAATGATTTGAGTCTGCCTAATGCAGCCTCCTTGATTACTTGTCCCAGTTACACAATAGTAAGCCCAGCTGTAGCTGGTAACTCAGCCATGGAAATGCAAAGAAAGATTTCTTTGTGATAAAGAAAACACCATTGAAACTAGTGGTCATAATCAACGTTCTTCATTACATACTCCAGAAAAAAATAATGTTTTCTGAAACTCAAATATCCTTATTAGATAAAAATCTATTCTCAAGAAAGGTACATGAATTCTGCTCAAGAATGTGATCTAAATGGAATGGCAACAGCAGCGAGAATTTCCAAGTTTACCTGTAGGTTCATGAGTTGAAATTACAGAAGAGAAATAACTATGCGTAAGTGCAGAAGCCGGGTAGCAGCAGTAGAATTCAGAGCAGTGGGAAGGTTTTGGGGAATGATATGCTTATTAGTAGAAAAAATACAGGAAATAGTGATATGCTTTGTTTTTTGAACCATCCTGGAATCATGAATAAAAAGGAAAACCCCTTTGTATCTCTTTTAAAAACCAACAATAATTGCATCAGAAATTTGTGATTCAAATTAATTTCTTCTACTGGAAACAAAGCACTGAAACTTGAACTTTTGACTAGATTCTCAGGTCAAAATATTGTATTCTGTTATAGATTACTTCCAAATCATAGTTTAAAAAGTCTAGATAGCTGAAAAGAAGACAAAATATGAATAGCAAAAGTTTAAAATGTTCTGCTGTAAAATCATGCAGCTTATTAATTTTAACTTTATTTAAAATATAATTATTACTGTAGTGTATTACCAACATGCAGTAGTTTCAATAGGGAAAAGTTTCAAACAAGTGGCTAAAACTTACAGTACAAATGAAAGGACTTGAGAGAATATATTGTCTCTTTCACTGAACAGATCAGCAGCAAAATTATTCTGCTCAAGGCACAGGAAACAAATAATGTTAAGCACGATACTATTCCTGCTCCTGGTCTCTCCGCAGTCCTCAAGGACTGTCACGTTTCTGACACCAATTTTTCTACACGTCGCTCTTTGTAACCAGTCTTTGTGCCCTCGTACACACTCAGCCTGTTCATCTGCATTCACAGCTATACACACTCAAGACTGGAGGGACACACAAGGACGATAGTTCTTCCTGAAGGTCTAGTGCTATACTAAAGATAAAGATAAACGACCTAATTTCCTAAGATTGCTGAACCTACTTGAACACCAGGACTAGACAATGAAAATGAATGTATTAATGTATTTAACTTATTCTCAGTAAAATTGAAAATATCTGAATTATTCATTTATAAACCCTTATATTTACCTATACTCTCATCTTGTTGTGTTTTATATAAAAACCTATCATTTGGACAGTAAGGAAAAGGGAATGATTTCTTCCCTTGGTAAATATTAGTAGTAATAGAAAATACAACTTTATCATTGTTATAACAAGCTTTTATAGAAAACTGTAGTATATGTTATGCTTTACAAAGACAGAAACATTCTGTCAAACAATCTAAGCAAAAGGAAAAGCAAATTACTGCAAACCAAGGCAAAAGATAGTTCTCATAACCCATGCAGATATTTTTGCTGTACAGATGCAGTGTCTACAGTTGATTATTCATACCTCCAGTTTGACTTGTTTTTAATTGATCTCACCTAATTTTAGGCAACAAACATGTATGTATAAAATTGCCTTATTTAGTGTATTAAAATGTACTTGTACATATTTCCAAATGTGAATCAGATCTCAAAAAAATCCAGAAAAATATGCTTTTATTTAGAAGGAAAGCCCTGGATAATCATAACAATATTTTTTATTATGTTTTCTATTTTATTTTGATGTATAAATCCTTAGACATATATATTAGTAAACAAATAATATGCTTTGGTCTGTATGGCAAAATAACTGCTTAACTGGGTCTGGTTTTGCCTAAAAGAGGGCTATGGGGCAATCTAGACCACAACTTCATATAGAAAGTTGTCTGTTACTTCCTTGTCCAGAGCACTGAATTTTGGGCATTGCACTCACATTGCTGTAGAACTTCTGTATAGCCAAATATTATTCCTGGTTTCCTCCTCTGACAATATCGTTATTGTTTGTACATTAGTTGGTGCAATAAAATATTGGAGAAAGATTCAGTCTCTTCTTGGTAGTGGAATGGAAATTTTTTTTCTCACCCTGAAACAAACTTATTTGTGACCAATTTGCTCACAAAGCTATGTGACAAATATTCTATAACAGTGTGAGTAAATCAAGGCAAAATTTTGGCAACTACAATAAAAGTGAGTTTACTAAATTTCTGGATATCTTTCACATTCACTATAAAGTGCACGATGCTAATTTATTAACAATAAAGAAATTAACAAAATTTTAAAGGAGTTGGAAACTCCAGACCATAATTGTGTACATATAAATAATAATTAAAATCAACTTTATATTAGATGTATTACAGCTAAGAGTGCAGAAAGTACTTAATCAGGGTTGACTCTCCCATTAAAAATTTTATGGGGATAATTAAGATAATGTAAGATAATGTAAGACAACTAGTTCTGGACTTTACTATATATGATTTTAATAATCTGAACAACCAGAACACAATAAATCATGAGTGAGAGCATTTAAAAAGATTTATGCAAGTCTGGTGAGAAGAAAGATGTTAGCCAGCAGCCAGTTTGGTCATCAGAAAATGTGGTATTTTGCTACTTCTTGCAATAGTAAAGTGTTTCAAGAGTTTTTGTATTTCTTTGCTCCACATCCTCCCTCACACATCAAGAGATATTACACATAGTCTCACAGAGATGGCATTGCCAAGATAGCAAAAAATGAGCACAATGAAACTAATGAGTGAACACATATATTAAAAAAAAATTGGAAAAAATCCTGTATTTTATCACAGGTAAGTTTTGAACAATAAGCACTACATTTAAAAACTTTTATAGTATTTTGAGATTTTCTTGAAAGGAATTTTTTACTTTATGATATCATGAATGAATCCTGAAACAGGTGAGAGAAACCATTTTATGTGATGCACACATTAAAAATATTAACTAAAACTAATAACTTTTCATATAGAATTGTATATGTCATCCCAAATGTTTCAAGGGTGTCAACAGAATTGCAAAAACACATGCTCAAAGGGCTTTTATGAAGGCATTCTCTACACCTAATGAAGGTCTCCCATTATTTCAAACCTTTTTTCAATTTTTTTTTTTTTTTGCATAAATTCCACCATAATCACAACTCTTCTTTTTATAAAAATGAAGAGGGTATAGGTACATACGTGTATATGTAAAAAGTTTCAGATTCTCTCAACATATGCTCCAAGCAAGGTGGTCATGAACCAGATTCACTTTAGAAAGCCTTCAGACCCATTAGCCCAGTATGGAGATGAATCAGAGTCATCAGAGTCCAGACAATCTTTCCTCTATCCAGTCAATTCTGTTCAAAAGTACCTTCACTGTCACATCATAAAGCCCCCAACAGGGAAGAGTGAGGACTATAATGTATCTGAAATGATACCCATGCATATGTCACCACTGGGTAAGTGGAATTGGCCAAATTTCACCAGCCAAGTCCCCTGGTGAAATCAGACATGAAAATCGTTTCTTTGAAAGACTGAAGGCCATTGTGATATCCAAGAAATCCACAGAAGCTATTGAAAAGGAGGGAGACATAGGAACAGGTTGCATGGAGAAGTTGTGGGTGTGTCATCCCTGGAAATATGGAAGGTCAGATTGGAGAGACTTTGACTAACCTGGTCTAGTTAGTGGAAGGTATCCCTGCCCATCATAGGGGAATTAGAACTAGATGATCTTTAGTATGGATTCCAACCCAAGCCTTTCTGTGACTCTATGATGCAGCTGCAGGTGAAGTTCATGGGTGACCTAAAATGACTCCTGCATGCCTTCAAATGAAATTAACATATCTCTGAGATGAAACGTAATGGCTCCAAACTCCTTTTAATACATTGAGAACTATTCAGTTATCTACATCTCCTTCTCTGATGGTATTTAAAATGGCCAAGGGTACTAAGGAAGACTAAACGGGATGAAAGATGTTCATGGGGCTTAGAGAAGGTACATTTTAAAGCATTTTAAAAGTCATGAGATGCTAACAATCAGGCAAGTGTGTCCTTAGAGAAACACCTGAGATGGGTTCCAAAGAAATTCTTACAGCGCCTGAGTTTCATAGTGCTCCGTCTGGAGCTGGGTTAACTGATAAGTCCGTGATTCATTTGAACTTGATGCTTTTTTTAAAAGCAGATACTTGCAATTTTCATCCTGATTTTACCGTAATTAATGATACCTTTGAACTTCTCTTTAGCTTATGAAGGATCCATAATCAGTTCACAAACTGCCTAGTGGAAAATTCCATGGCAACTGTCCAGTGAGTCCATAATGTTATTTAATGCTTTTCTGGCAAAGGGCCCACCAGAAAGTTTCATCATATAAAGATGACAGTGTTTGTAGGAATCTTATCAGCTGCACAAGCATAACAGGTGCTAACATACTTAAAACTCTAAACTTATAAAAGTATATCACTCTAAGTCAACATTTTTATGCCAAACTAAATGTGTATTTTTTTCTTACTTTACTTAAAACTGTTTCCCAGGCAACACAGGAAACTCATATTATAAGACTTATTAGACAGTTCCAAAAGAAATTCTGTGCAACCCTCTTTGTAAAATGAGAAAAAAAAGCAAAAAAAAACCCCAAAAACATAAGTATAGTTTTCTGAATTGAGACATTTGGCCTCAAAACTTAGTAAGAACAATGTTTGAAAGCCCCTACTTTTGCATCTGATTTAAAGGGAGAATGAATAGCAAAAAATAATATAGAAAAAGAGTATAGAACACAGCAGACGCTTCACTTTTCAGCAATTATAAATTTCACTTTCTTTTTGGCATTGGGAAATCATTTGTAGATTGGCAGCCTTCCCAAGTGCTTAGATGCCATGAAATTTGCTACTGTTACTTAAATATGATATCATGGCAGTTTACATAACTTTCAAATACTAACTAATGATTTTGATTTAAATTGCCAACTTTCTATGCCTACATGTAGATATCAAAGGTAGTTTTGAAGCATATGTCATTGTGGTTAGAATGCATAATTTCCAGTAGTATTATTAATGTTCATTAAAAAAGTTAAATAAAATATGTAATAGAAATAATCTACTTACTATAAATTTACATCATAGTAACATTTACAGAATGAAATTACATTGATTAGGGGGACCTGAAAAATTCGTATGATCTAACTGCCTGTGGTAGGAAAGAATTCTGTTTTAGGCTTATGGTTGTATGTTAACCTTGGTAAAAAAAAAGAGCCAGTTGCCTGAAGAGAAGCTTCAAGAATCATTTGAGTTCCTCTGAGATATGCACGGTATAAGAAGGTGGCAGATACAACACAGAAACCATGGGAATCCTACGAAGTAGCAGCTAGTGACTGTTGGGGACACTTTTGGTAATTTGAAAGATTAATTTTTTTTTTTAAGGAAATAAAACCTCTTTGCCTGCTGCCGATCCCATTTGTACAATTTGCCTTTATTTGGGGAACAGAAAGATGAAACATAGTTGTCAGCTGAATGATAGGAGTTATGCCTTAGATATGTTTCCACAGAATCTGATAATCTGATATTTCATCTGCTTATGTCAGGTATTCTTGTATTTCTCTTTTTCAATTGTACAAGGATAATGTTGTGAATATCACTTTTTATCTGGATTCATAGAAAAGGAGTATTTGTGAAAATTTACATCAGAAAAAGCTGTGAGCTGCACTAGATTTCAAACACAAAACAACACTATTTGATTTATTTCGAGGTAAAAATAAACAACTAAGTATTTGAGCAATCAGAATGAAGGAAATCTCTGGGGTTGTGGGAAGCAAATAAGCAAATTTCATCAGAAATATAAACACCATCAGGTAAACAAGAATTTAATTTCACATATAAAATGTCAAAATGTTGAAATTTGTTTTCATTTTCCACCAAGAAAAAACTGAAATTTATCACTAAGTAAATAATTCCTTCAAAGACACTGAGGGATGACAGTACTTGCTTGACTTTAGGAGGAACCAAACTTCATTCTTGCCTTAAATAACTTAGTAAAGACACTAAAATTTTGCTCACTCTTGAGATGATTAACTGAACCACTAAGCCTGCGGCCTGTTCTTTATAATGGCCTTTTATAATTAATAATTTCACCCTAAAGCTTAGAAAATTTTGTCATAACTCACATTTTCCATGAAAACAGATCTTGGTAAAAAAAAAAATACATCTTAACAAGCAAAAGCGGATAAAAGTTAGAAAAAAGTTGAAAAAAGGCTCTGGCAGCAGTTATTAGCAAACAAGCAGAAATGTTTAGATGAGCAAAGCACCAAAACCTTTTCCTGAGTGATACAATTTGACTTTTAGTCAGATTAGTCCCACTGGCTAACAAACTGCATAAGAATGACACCAACTGTGACCAAGCTGAGACACCTCAATTATCACAGTTCTACATGACTAGGCTAAAGATACTAACCACCCCCAGCAGAGGAACAGATGATGCTTCTGTGATGTTCTTTTCAGATGGCACCTGATGAAAGTGCTTCTTCTGTGTGCTTCTTCTGTGTAAGGACTGTCTTTAGGATTCTACAGATAATGGATCCTTTATGGAGCTTAGATGTTGTTTTATAGAAGTGAAGAGCTGGCTGAGCATGCAGAACCTGCTAAAAAAATTTAATAAGTACGGCAAGACAAAATCTTGTAACTGATTTGGATCTGTTTCTGCTGGACTTCAAAAAACTTATTTTCTAAGCTCAAATCTTTCCTGTGTTTGTATACACAATGAACAAACAGCAGCAGGAAGAGGAAGACAAAACTGACAATGAAAAGAAACTTGCATTGCTACATTCTCACTCATTTGGAACCTAAATATGCTAAGATAGTGCTAAAGATGAGTCTCGCTTGAACACATACCTAAGCACGCACAAATATACTGGCTTGGTTTATAAATTCTGGATTTTCAAAATTCTGTGCATTATTTCAAGCTCCTTTTCCTGTTTGATAGTTTGTTTGGGTCTTTTTTGTTATTTTATAGGGACACTATGTTAGAAATGAAAAAATATTCATGAACACATTACATGGGCATTTGCTGTGCATATTTATAATTTAGAGAGACCTTGATTTTTTAGAGAGACCCCAGTTCATTGATGAAGACTATACTTGATAGTGTCTATTAATTGTCACTCAGTTGTCAGTATTTTAACCAGCTTTGTCATTGCTGAAGCAGATTCCTTTGTCTTTAATTCAACCAACCCTTTTACCCAGGAAAGCTCCTTATTCAATATAGCTATCGATAGGAGTTCGATCACCTGAAATAGAGCTAATGTACATGATTTCCAGCCTAATGCAAAGTAACTATAAACTAGATAGACATAGAAAACTAAGTCAAAGCCATGATAAAACCCATGTAAAATCATCAATTAATTATACTTTCAATTTTGTCAAATCACACAAAGAAATGCACAACTCATAATTTTTTAACTTACTGGAATGTTTCATCAAAATATTTTTAGGACTAAATGTACTAATTCAAGTTGTAAGATTAATTTGTAGATAAATGGTAAGAAAAGAAATTAATTAGTCTGAGGCTGTTTAGGATGTAATTAAGAGATTATGAATGAAATTACATGTTATGAAACTAAGCCTTTTCATTAAGTGTAATGTAACTTTAATTAATACTTTTGACTTGGAAATGAGTAGTATCATCAACATCATGGATGATAACAGTGTTGAAAAGACACGCTAAAAATTAATGACAAATGAAAATTTCTCCTACAAGACCCCCAAGTAGTTTTTATTCAAATTTACTCAATTCTCAGTATGTCCAAGTCTTAAAGAGTATACATGTGGTCAAAAATGGGAATGATATCAGGTATCCTTATTAATTCTATCAAGTTACTCTACTGTAGCTCCAAACACAGAGCTAAAGGGTGGAAACCTAATCAGAACTACTATCAAATTGAAGAAATGCATGATTCTAAGCAAGGGAATATGGCCACAGATTTCTCAAGATAATGTTTTGTGTTCTGAAAACTCATAAGAAAACACTTGTGTCTTTCATCAAAATGCATAGAAAAATTCAAATTAAGAGACCAATTAGTCAGGTGAACTTTTCTACCAAAATATTAAAGGGTTTTACTTTTTTTATGCCTTCACTTTTTTTTTTTTGTCATTCGGCTACTAGCAATCTGTGACAGATAACAAGTAAGAATAAAAATTGGATAATACAAACGATAACTATATCCTTGTCACTTCTATTCTACTCAGCTGACCTTGATGCTTTTGTCAAAGGAAACTTGAATTCAGCTCACAGACTGACACGACTAATTCTGTTGCTCCATAAAGCCTAATCAGTTATCTTTCAACTACTGACTGGAGTAGAGTTTTCTCATTTTCACCTATTTGTGCAAGAACAGAAAGAACTTGAAACTCTCTAACCTTTGAAATCAACAGGATAAATGTTCTAGCCTTCCAGGTCTGGGCTAATGAGGATCTGTGGGAATTAAAATTATGGGATATACAACACTTGCTTTCCTTCTTTAAGTACAGAAAAAAAAGATGTACTAACTAGACTTCTCTTTCCTTTCATTAAAAAAAGTAGAATTGGGGAATGCATCTGAAAGAAGGAAAGAGCATGAGCAGAAAGAATTTCAAAGTAAATAAAATGTGGCCTACACATCTCTTCAAAAGTAGTAATGATATTGTGTTCAACAGTTAAATTAAATGACATTTTGAGGAAAAAAGTAGTCAGTCTTTCAGTTGACTGAAACTAGATTTTCATTTATGTATAATAATAGGAAAGGAAAAAAAAACCATAATCCGAAGATGAGTATTCAGATTATAGGTAATGCCTGTGTAACAACATTTAATGAGATTTTGCTAAGTAGCAGGTCTGAATAACTATTTTATTGTTTAAAAGATTTGTGACAACTTCTGATAAAAAGTGTTAAAATTTTTAAATTAGCACTTTAAATTAACTCATATACTAAGAAAGAAACTTACTTGTAAATTCTCAGAAAATTCTATCTGTACTTAAGGTCTCAAACAGCATATCCTGGTTTAAAGCAGTATAATTTTAGGGACTATATGATGTTCTACAAATGTAACAAGTGCATTTGTTTTTTAGGGGTAAAACTCTCCTTCATTGTGAAGAGACTGTCAATTTCTTCCTGCTCTCTTTCCTTTGTCTGTTTCATTGATCAGGAATGGAGTCAGGGGAGGGGTAGAAGAAAACAAAATGCATTGCATTGGTTTACATTTAGAAAAACTTATATTATTATATCTAGGTTTGATATAAGATTTTTCATGGAACTCACTATTCTCATTTCTGAAAAAATCCACACTGACAACAAAATAAATGACACAAGAAAATAAAGAACATTCATACAATATCTGTAAATTGTAGTGCCACCCACACTTCACCGAGAGTATCACAAGAGAGTAAAGAATGCTTAGAGATAAATAAATAGACAACATTTAGAATTTTGATTCCCTGGAACATTCACCTCTTCAGCTTCGAAAGAAAAAAATCTTTTTATTTTAAATTCTTTCTTAATTTATATCTTTACAATATTTAATTTCATAGTCTTCCTAGCACCCTCCAGTCTCTCTTTTTCAATTACATGTAAAAAGCACATGGGTGGTAAATTGACCCAACATAGACACAAAATTTTATGCAGCATTAAGTTCCTTCCAATCACATTTAAACAGCCCACTCCTGCTCCCACAAGCCTTCACCCTTTCTTTTCACCAGTCAGCTGTCATCTAAGGAAAATATAATTAACAGAAAAATATGAAAACAATGCACACTAGAGAGTAAAAGGCTCAAGCATAACCTGGAATTGTGTTATAGCCCACATACATAGAGATTGTGTTACTAGGTTTCCTATGCAGTTGAGTGATAAAATTATTTTATTTCATAACCTGGGGAGGGACAAGGTGTGGTTGTAAGGGGGGAAAAAAAAAGAAAAAATCATTCTGTTCTCTCTAGGGGTGCTCCTGGTTTGATATTTTATTTTAAGACTGACAAAGACATTCTCAACTACAATGAACAAAATGGAAAATACTGCCATTAATGCCCTCTTCCTTGCCTGAAATAATAAAAGGAATTAAACTATAGTGTATATTGTGACTTAGAATATGTATCATGCATAAATAATGAGTTATTACCTTACCTTAGTAAGGTAAGGTAATACCTTAGTAAGTTATTACTTTGCCTTAGAATACTCATCACAGAGATACATCATCTTTCATCATAGATAATGCATCTTAAAATGAGAAAACAAATACTTGAAAATATTTGCGGAACTACTTGGAAAAAAAGGGAACTTTCAAAGGTTTCCACGAGACGTCATCAAAGTCTTTACTGATGTTTCCATAACAGGCAGAAGAAATAAGTCTAAGTGATGTACTTTGTTTATTACGAAAAGACTTTGTGTCAAAGTAAGGATGTTTGATGTTTAACTGATATAGAAAGGCAGACTTCTTAAAGGAACCACTAGTATCATGCTTGTACTCTGAATAACATGGATTAATTTAGTCACTGGAAAGGCGTTTTTGATGTGCATAATCTGCACATTACATTTCAATTAGCAAAACACCATGACAAATACATGCTGTAAATAGCTCCTGTACAGCTGTATAAAATAGAAATTTGTCACCCACCACTTTTTTCATCAGTTGAAGAAAAAAGATGAAAAGAAATGCCTTTGAAAATTATTTCATAGTTTCAAAAGCCAGACAGGGGTGTGATTTGGGCCAAATTACAGGTGAACAGTACATTACAGCCGGTGAAAGAATAACAGCTTGTTCCTCTGTGCTATGAACATATTACAATATCTAGTGCATCTCTTATCTAACGGAAGGAGTTTAATGCCATCTTAGGTGTTCTTATCTTAAAATTATGTGCTAATATAAAAATTTGGTTTGCCTACCTCCACATTAGTGACATTAGATAAGAACAAACTGATAAAAGTTATTCTCATTTCTCTACTCTTTTTCAGAAATTGTCAGTTAGCTTCAGCATAGTCTTCAATGACATTTATTGCTATTACATCAAGCGATAAACAAATGGTTTCTATAAAAGCAGAATATTAAAGAGAAGCTTTTACCTCAGCATGTAGAAACATCACAACAAATAAAACAGACTGGATTAAATACAAAAGGTATTTAGGCATCTGTTGCGGTGGATGCTCCAAGTGTGGGGACACTAGGCTTGACTCCATTTTTCTCAGAAGGCTGATTTATTATGTTATATATTATATTAAAATACTACATTAAAACTATACTAAAAGAACAGAGAGAGAAGACGATCAGAAGGCTACAAGGAACAAGAATAGAATTGGAATGCATAACAAAATCTTGTGACTGCTCACAGCCTTGGCACAGGTGGCTGTGTTTGGTCACTAATTGAAAACAATCCACATGGACCACTGGAAGATGCACCTGTTGCATTCCACAGCAGCAGATAGTTATTGTTTACATTTCTTTCCTGAGGCTCTCAGCTCCTCAGGATGGGAAAAATCCTAGGAAAGGATTTTTCATAAAATATCATGGCTACAGGCATTCATTTAAGGTGTGTAATTGAATTCATTCAAGTTCAGATGCTAAGTCTCCACACTTTTGATTAGTTGCTGCAGTGATTGTTTGTATATGTAAGTAACCTAAAAAATCCAGTAAATCCTCACCTCTTTTAAATGTTTCAAAAAAAATTAAATAATTCTTTAAGATCTTAAATAGAAATGTTACTTCACAATTCTGTAAAGTCTCCAACCTCTTTACTCTTTCAGAAAAGCAAGCTCTTCTTTTGACTGTGAATATGGAAATTTGCAAGTGTTTGTCAGTTTATCCATCTCTTAAAAAAACAAAACAAAAACAAACTGGTCTATGTTATCTTCTTGTATATACCCTTTTAATGGGGTTTTTTGTGTTTTTGTGGGGTTTTTGTAGTTTTTTTTTTTAATTATTATTACCGTTTCTTGTGTGTTTTCTTTACAGTTTGGTTTGGTTTAGATGAGGAGTTTTAGGAAAAAAAAAACTGTCTAGTTTTAAACTTTTTGAAACTTTGTGTAAGAAGGTAATTTTGCTTCTTATTTGTCCTTTCTTCTGGATCAATAATCCTTCATCCAGGACTTCAAGTGAAATCCTCCTTTTAACTACTAAAGTTACAGTGGAAATATTATATCTGAACAGAAAGAGCCCCTTGGGAATGCAAACAGATTCTTAGTTTCTCATTATCTCTTTATTTTCCTGCTTGACTGATTTTGTCCATGCATGCATGGTAGTAAGAAATGAGAAAGATCTTTCAGTTTGTTCAATGCTTCATTCAATATACAGAGAACTTATACAAAAACCACTTAGAGCTAAGATTTACTAAACTTAAAGGTTATAAGATTATTTTAGATATTTTTTAAAGAGTCTATACTATTTGTGCATCTATCCAGTAATGGATGTATCATGAATAAAAATTTCTACCCCGCAGAAAGGTGTTCACACCATTTAGTCCATTATAAATAAAAATGAAAGGTGTAAGAGAGCTTAAGGATATAGTTATTTTTGGAAAATAATTTTTCCATCTCTGGTAACTAGTACATAATTTTTTTAGCAGGTGTTGGGTTATCTTTCAGGATAAAGTTCAGGACAAGACCATTAAAATAATCTAAATCTCAACTTCTATACCAAAGGCATAGAAAACCAGACATGGCAGGGAGATCAGGAGGGTATAGTATGAACCCACAGTTTAATACTATCAAAGACAGAAACATTTCTGAAGGAGTCCAAAGATTAATTCTCTCTCTCTGTATGTACTATTAAATTGCATTTTGTAGAAAATCCTGAGTAAGAAGGCAGTCATTAGGATATTCAAATCCAACTCCTGGCCCTGCAGAGGACATCCAAAAAATCACACCATGTGTCCAAGAGCATTGTCCAAATGCTTCTTGAACTCTGCCAGGCTGGTGCTGTGACCACTTCCCTGGGGAGTCTGTTTCAGTGCCAGCTACCCTCTGGGTGAAGAACCTTTTCTTGATACACAACCTAAACCTCCCCTGGCACAGCTTCAGGCCATTCTCTCAGGTCCTGGTACTGGCCACTAGAGAGATCAGTGCCTGCCCTTTCACTTCCTCTCCTGGGAAGTTGTGGACAACCATCAGGACTCCCCTCAGGCTCCTCTTTCCCAGGCTAAGGAAATCAACTGACCTCAGCCACTTTATGTACAGCTTACTCTCTAGGCCATTTACCATCTTCATGGCCCTTTTTTGGACACTTTCTAATAGCTTTATGTCTTTCTTTTGTTGTGGTGCCCAGAACTGCACACAGCCGTTGAGGTGATGTTGCAGTAGAATTGTTTCATTTGCTTTGACCAAATTTCCACTGGTTTCACACTCCTGTCCCTCTTTTTGCACATCATTATCTGAAACAAATAGAATTTCAATACAGGAAAAGCAACAGAATAAAGTCAACATATGATGATGTTTCTTAAGTAGTTCTTTTCCATCTGTTTCTCAGGGCTGAACTCATCTCCTCTTCATATACAGAGATTATCTCATATTCTCTTAGAGGTGCCTAGGTTCATCAACTCTTGTTGCCTCTTGAAAATAATGATATTATCCTCCATATGTGCATGTTTCAGGACCCATTTCTCCCATGTACTGGTGAAGATTTCTTACAGAGACCTCAACTTCACCCTATTTTATTTCATTCAATTTTATATTTTCACTGTTGCAGAGGTTTCAAGGTGCATTCATAAAGTGCAACAACTCTTAATTTACAGACCTTTGTGTATTTCTCCTCCTCTTTTGCTATAACATTCTCAAACTCTGAATTTCCCTGAAGCAACTATTGTACAAGGCTTCATAAGGGTGTGGAAAACTAAACGCAAGAATAGAATACAGGATGGTTTCCTGAGAAGAAAAATACCTGATTGTTGGCCATGTAGAAAATATAGCAATGTGTAGATCTGTAGATTTATAGATTTCGGTGATGATTCTGTCTATACTGTTGTCTGGCAAAGTTTACATTGTAGAGGAAGAACAGAGAATATGTATCCCATGACACGGTGTTCAGATAAGCAGAAATGTATTTTTGAACTATAGAAATTCTAGGCAATTCTTGGAATGGGGAGGATTAGGAAGGCATTGTTGTGATGGGAATTGAATAGCATTCTTTGACAGTTCAGGCAGAAAGGACTTCAGGAAGCCCCTGGCTGAAAACAGTCAGCCATGATATCAGATTACTTAGGGTTTTATCCAGTCTGAATACTCAGTTGCAGTTGTGCGCTATTTTAACAACCCCTGTGATCAAACAGAATCATTCCCAACTGAATCTAGTTAAATGATGTTTTTTACCAAATTAAGTTATAGAAGAATATAATTTATAACATTTAATGCTTAAATACAAAATAGCTATAAACTAGTCAGGCATAAACTGAGATACTAGTACTGTGTATCTGAGCTATACAACTATCAGAAACATGCCCTGAACTGTATTTATTTAATTTAATTCTGTAGACACTCAGCCTTGTATCTTGCACAGCCATGGAAAAGTGGTTTGTAATAAGTGGCTAAGCTGTCCCAGTCCCTTTGTGTTTTAAAGACTGATGCTTTATTATCTGGTTTTTTTGCATGTTATTCTCTTTTTCTCTAAGGTGTCAGTGAAGCTGAGAAATAAATCCATTCAAACTGAAAACCATTTACTACATCAATAATAGGCAGCTTTTCATCTGTAAACAGGAAATATGTAATTTATTGTGTCACAACTTTTGAAATATCCTTAGATTTTCTGATGTCTTAATACACTTCTCTGGTCAAAAATCCAACAGTCCACAAAAATGCTGTGAAGAGTTTGGATCAGAAAGATTTCAGACTTTCTCTTTAGATATTAAATGTCCAAAATATATTAATGAAGGTACTTGGTGTTCTACTTTCAAAATACAACAAATCAAAACTCATCCTTTGCATTTAATATGTAAATAAAAGATTACTATGGTATAATGAAGTATAGACAAAAATCACTGTATTTCTTTGACTGTCTATTGGAGCTCCATATGCAAGATTTTGCTGCCATTTGTATCGAAACCAAATGCAACATCTCTCCTCAAGCATATGCATAGGGTGGGATTAACCATAATTACTTCAGACTTTTGCTGTGTAGATACCCTTATAAAGTAATCATCTAGACTCCCTTAAGAATTAAATAGGAATTTTCAGGAGGTACTTGACTTGACCTATCTTCAACTTCTACCTCAAGAGTGAAAAAGATGCTGACTGTCTCGAAAAAGTCTTGAATCGAGGCTCATGACAAAACAAGAATGTTGCCCATAGTTGCTACGTTTGAAATACATTTACACACACACACAGAGGCACATGCAAGAACACATACACACTTCCAACAAAAACCCAACAAAAACTAGGTCTAAAAAATAAGAGCTTTAGTGGTTTTTTTTGTTTGGTTGGTTTGGTTGTTTTTTCATTTGTGTTTTTTTGGGGAAGTTGATGTCTTCTACCATGTCTGTAACTATAATTTAAATGTATTTTTAAAAATATTGTGGCTTTTAAAAATTTCATTCTCAATAACGTTAAAGAAATCTGCTGACAGTTATCAACAGAATGGTGCATACATTTACAAACTTCTCATTATTGTTACTTGTAGTACAAAAACAGTTCAGATCCACCAAAAGTGTCAATTCCATTCACACTCCATAGAAAAGATATTGCTTCAAATAGATAAAATCTAAATACAAAATTCTTGTCATATATGAGATCCAGTGATTGTACACTGGAAGACAGAAAAACTTTCTTCAACTTTTCTTGTTTTTAAACTTTTAATAGTTTTTTCCTCACAATGACTCAATAATTTCCAAAGGTATTATCTGACATGCTACATTGTTAACTCATTAGAGTAGCTTTTAATGCCCTACTTTTGTATAGAACTTGTTGTTGTTCAGCAATGTACATCCTTAAATTAGGTGTTCATTTCATGTTGTCTAACATTGAAGCTCCTTAAAATAAGCACCTCAGACTGAAAGACAAAGTGGTTGTCAACAGAGAAAATAATGCACTTCCAAGGCACAAGTGATCCCATCCAATGTTCCATGGAATGTGTATGCTTCTTTCCATCTGTTTTATTGGACACATACTCAGTTTATGGTAAGAGCTTCTCTTTCAGGTATCTAATCTTAGGATAGATAAAACCATGGGTAAGTGACTTGCTCTGAACAACACATCAGGTTTAGGCAGCTTCATGTTCAACTCATTTCACTGTCTACTTGCTACTTGACTGTTTATAACACAAGTTGCTCCCTCGTCAAGGAAGCTGACCATGTTATTTCAGAAAGCCAGCAGTCTGCCTTTCATTGGATTTGAGTTTAGGTGGCTTCCCACCAGAATAATTGTCCATGCAGGATAATACTGATGTTTTTTTAACGAATCCTCATTCATAAATCACAGTCCAGCTGTTTCCCACAGTAGAATGCCATATGACTGAAGAGCTGTTACCAGGTTGGCACCTGCCCATGCCACTTTACATCTTACAAAGTCATTTTGATTACAGTTACTTTCATTTACTTTGAAGTAGTTTACAGGCAGAAATGACAGGCAGATGACCAGAAAGGTCTTCAGAATGCACAAATAAGTTCTAGACTTATTATGTCGGTCAAGAAATTATATGTATATGTAAAGGTCTTTGTAAATAGTCTGAAGTCTTTTTTAAATTTTTTTTACTACAGCAAATAATCAGCAAAAGAAAACAAGAAAGTTAAATGGATTAATTAGTCAAAAAGCTCATTAATGTAAGCATTCATATATTACCAATAATTGATAAACCAATAATTGATAAACAGCTGGTTCACCTGACCATAACAGTTATATCATCTTGAGCATCTTACATTCTTAATTTAAGTGCGTATTTTAAAAAAAATAAAGATTTTTTCTTTCCAATGTCTTCCCATCTTAATTTTTTATATAGAAGAAAAAATAATCTGGGGAGATTTCTGAACAATTACAATTATCCTTATCACTCATCACACAATTGTTTTCATGTACACACACAAATGACCAAATATTATTAGAAAATCAACCTTTACATTTCTTGTGTATGCAGAGGAGAGAGACATAAGGCATCTCTAGTTAATTCTAGAACTTCAGAACACTGAATAACTCTCTAGATTTACATCAGCTGGAAAGGAACACTTGCTTGCTGCTCAATATTAGACAAAGAGAACCTGAGCCTAAATGTTTGCAAACCTGCATCTGGGCTACAGGACATCTGAGATTCATTCTCCTAATGTGAGATTTGTTCTCCTAACCCAGGCAGATAGATCAGACACCATCTGGATCCCTTCCTGGCTGAGCACTAAGCTTTTCTCACAAGACTCACCACAGAGAGAGAGGAGGAAGCTGCAAACTTTGAGCTGACGTAAAGTCAGCCTTCAGTATCCTGTCAGTATAGGACATACACACATTAAAGAAATGAATAACTATACTGTTTTTAAAACCAACTTTTTCCCAAATAAGAAGGAAGATCATGTTATTTTTCTATAAATCTTTGAAAATAAGCAGGTTTTTGAGAAATTATTACAAAGCACAATGTGAATTCCAACAAGAAAAGTCTTAAAACTCTTGCAGCCTACTTTCATAAATACGTAAACACTTTAAATTGCTAATTTTTATAGTGGAATCAGCTCAATCAGTAGAGATTTTTTAACTTCATAGTGAACAGGAAATTGCAGGATGACTTTTTTATTATTATTTTGTGTAATTTAGACAACAATTGCACTAACTTGTTTCCCACTGTTATTTTCTTTCAGTTTAGAAAGAAAATAGTTTGACCTACAATACAGATTCTCTTGGTATTTTGTCAAATTTATTTTACGCCAGCAGCAGTCACTGATTTTAATTGAAGGGAAACAACAGCTCTCATCCTGTGTGTCACATTGCTGGATTTTGTATCATTGAATTTCAATCTGGTTTCACTGGGACCTGCCAAGTGTGGCTTACGCCAACCTCTGAGTCTCCTTGCTATATGCCTTTCCAGGACAGCATTGTTTGCCTTTTGTCTATTCTCTGATTAAATTGACACCATTTTACCTTTTGTGACTCCTGTGTCGTTTTCTGTTGACAGCATCTAACAGTGGTAACAAACCAATGTCCTTGTGGAAGGGGCAGAAACCATTGATTGTCTGGGTGTATTAATGCAGACCCTTTAAAAGTCTTGCAGACGTGGCTTCGTGCTAACTGGCAGCTGAATAGGGGCTAGCAAAAGATGCCATTAACCACAGATAAGAGTCAGCTCCTTCTATTCAACAGCAATGTCACTTTGTACCATTTGAGGGACAGTTGGTAGTGAAATTTTTTAAAGCAATTCTTCCCCTCCCTGTACACATCCTGGACTGATACTATTAAAGGCAGAAGAGTGGAAATGGTTTTCTGATTAGAGTGATATTGGTAGGATGCTCATATAATTTCCAGGGAGCTGAAACACTTAATTCAATCCATCTTCACTTCACAGCTAAAATCTCTTTAGAACAACAAGATAGGCCCTGCTGACATGAGAGGTTAAATGTTTACCATGGATAGGGAATTTATAATTGCCTTTTTAGAAATGAATGATTAAAAGTGGTTACAAGAAGCACCTGGCTATATAAGTCTTATCCATAAAACACAGGGGAGAGGTAATAATTATGTCAAGTCCTTCCACAATGATCTTTTTAAATGGGATAGGAAAATTAAAATACTAAAGTCTTAAAACTGTGAACTTTAAAAAACATCTGCATTTAGAAATATAATGTCTGAGAAGTGCAGAATGGTCCTTTTTCTAGCTTACATGTTGAATATGAAACACTTAATCAGTCCCCCTTCTGTTCAGCAACAAAATCAGACACAATTTTGTCATACTTGCAAACAATTTCAGTGTGTTTTCTAGATTAGGGAATTTTTCAAGTGTTGAAGTAGAAACTAGGGTGGGAACTTTGCCTTCCTTCTGCTCTGTTTATGTTATCATGAACAGCATAAATCAACCAATGTATTTTGAATTTTTGCCCATGTGATGAAAATATAACTGTCCTCATATTTCCCTCAGAAACCAAACATTTCATCCTTATTTTAAATGACTATGTGAAAAAATTAAAGTATTGATGGCACATAAACATTTCTCATCCAAAGTTGTACTGTATAGTAGGATATACTAGCTCATACACAGTGCTTCCACACCACAGCTGGCTCACATAGCCACTTCTAAACACTAGTAGAATAAGTTCAGCCTGTCTGCATTCACCCATTTAAACATTTCCTAACTGCTGAAAGATATTGTAGAAGCTGAAGGGAAGTGCAAATCCCCACTGACTTTTGGAATAAAGTAGGAGCCGAGTATACACAGGCAGAACCTACAAATATGTGCTGTTATGTACAAGATGGTATACGTTGTATATTATTTTGAGGATAATTAAAATAACACATGCTGTGACATTATACATTCTTATGCCATAAGCTCAGTAAAATGATATTTACTTTATTGAGTGCTTTTCTTCACAATGGTTATTGTTTTGTTCCACTGTGGCACTGGGATGCTGGCATAGGTTATTATTCACTACCTATGGTTTTGAAAATATATTTCCCGTTATAAAATATGTAATTAGTTTGTTTCCTTTTTGTTTTCAAATTTCACATTTCAGCACAAAAAAGAGAGTTGGTTTGGTTTTGGGTTTTTTTTTTTTTTTTTTTTTTTTTTTTTTTTTTTTTTAATTTAGCAAAGAAAACACCAAAACAAAGGGAGTATTATTTCTTTTGAGTTCATAATCACCATAGTAAAATTAATTCCAGCCTTTACAACATATTCAGATTTATATTAGAAAAATACATGGTAATATGCTGCAATTCTGTATACATGAACATAGATTATTACTGAATGCTATTGCAGAAAAGCTCTTCAGTCGAGATGAAGCATCTCAGCAGTGAGAATGCTCCAAGGAGAATTTGGTGTTGTGTTTCCACATATGCACCAAAAACAAGTACTCAGAACATAATTTCAGAACATAATTTTAAGTAAAGTTAAACATTAACTAGGCCTTTGCAAATTGATAATTATTGTTACTATACTTGAAATACACCACTGGATATCTAAAAATAGATAGCCTTCCAATAGTAAGGATACTGGATTTTTTTTTTATGTTTGGGTGACATAAATGAAATACCATCTTGTTGCAATCATAACTGATATATATTTGTCAAACTAAATACTGATGGATATTTTTGTTGCTTTTTATCCAGCTCTGAGAGAACAGTGGTGTCTATGACACTCAAAGGTTGCTGTAATTAAACTCTCAATCCATCTGTGTATAGGATTTGATAATATTTTCAAGAATAGAGTGTTTTCAGTTGTTGTACATATTTATTTTGGCTTGTTAATGGATGCATTATCCTGCGCAACTTTCAAGAACAGTTTGTAAGGAAATTTCCTTCAGTAGATTTCACTGAAACAGAAGGCAGCAACTATTTAAAGTATTTAAAGGTTAACTTAGATGTTTTTCCTCTACAGATTGTAAGATGCTTCTTTTGAAAGATTTAGCGACAGTACCAGAACATAAATTAGGATAGAAAGTGTTTGTTCTTTTTTTTTTTCATTCTTTTCTTATCTGGCATTAAATATTTTATAGCTATCAAATTTGTAGGCAGTGAAACTATACTAGGACCAGAAGCCAAACAATTGTAAAGGCAGAGAAGAAATACAAGAGAAAAAAAAATCTACTGATTCTGTGGATAGTTGCATTTCAGGTTTTTTTTTCTTATGAGTAATCATTTCAAGAAAGTTTTATTGCTGATTTCAACACCTGTAGCAAAAGATACTTTGCAATCATGAGCTTATGAGTTGACATATATATGAAGTACTCTGAATGATTGAAAACACTTCTGGAACTCAAATAGGAGTGTATGCATTCAATAAAAGTTTCAAAGAGCCTCTAAAGGAAAAGAAAAAAATCAAGACTTGGAAATTAATATCAAAATGGCACCAGAAAGTAGTGCTGATTAGACAACTACAATTTCATCTTCCTAGAAACTTTAAAAACAACAAACACCAAAACAACCAACCGAACAAAAAACTCCTAAAAAAACAAAGCAGAACACACCAACCCAATATTTCTGTAGGAAAATGAAATGCATAGAATTGTAGCATCAGTATTCAACACTATCAGTATAAGATGCTGTGTTGAAGCAACCACTCAAAGTTCCCGTCCACATAATTGAGTTCAACCTCTTGTACTGTCTCAGTTGCGATTTCACCATTCAAGACCCATTTGAGTCAAGCAGAGTACAGATGTAATGCTAGTTTTTGTCATTATTGAAAATTGATTTTGAAACCATCAGATTTATGACAGGTATTTCTGGTCCAGAAATAGATTCAATCAAATGCATTCTATATTCTTCTATTAATGAAGAAATAATTAATGTGTTACTGTTACACACTACATAATAATGTAGTGTGTTACATTTCTTGTAACATAACAGATTCAAGAAAAGCGACAAAAATATTTTTCTTTTCATTCAACAAGAAACAGTTGAAAAATGTGAGAACATGAGTAAAAAATGATTGACAGGGGTCTTTAAAAAAAACCCAACAAAATAAATCTATTTTATCAATTCTAAACACTTTGGCAAGTAGGTAATTCATGCCTGAAAATAAATGTTTACAATTCATTATTGTATAGTCCTCACAGTTCTGAAAGGTTTGAAGACCTATGAATGTGTTTGCTTACCTCCCTAACCGAACTGTCCTCACTTCTGTGTGCCCAGTGACACTGCAGACTTTGGCTGCTGCTTTTTATTGTTGCAGCTTTTTTTGAGTTTCTTATAAGCTGCAGTTGTGCAGAGGTGCTGGTGTCGTTATTTCTCTGCCGCCAGGTCTTGCACATTTACGTAGCTGGACACTTCTATCATAAGATTCAATAAAAAGAAAGAGGAAGTAAATGGAAAGATAATTTTTATCTGAAGACTGAGAGCTATAGCCACTGTTGATTTTTCATTCTGTATTTTATCTACATAGCAAAAAAGCCATACAGCTAATTAGAAACTGGAAATTGTGGTGCACTATGCTGAACCAACTGCCAGATAGAAAATATGTCCCTAATATTTAAATATATAATTAAAAATAAGTGGCTGGGATGGGGAGGAATGTTCATAAGCAGTGCACAGTAAGAATTTTCAACATCTGTTTCTACCAACTAATTTTCACTTCTATTTTTCAAGTTTATTATATTGTAGTAAATCAGTAAAAACTGAGAGGAAGATGAAACAAAAATAACCCACCTAATGGAAACCAGTTTCAGTTTGGTCCTCAGGATATTTTTGATTTATTAAACTGTATCTGAACATGCCTAGAGGTGAGAGGGTAAGTTAAGAAAACAGCCTGGATGACAAAAGGAATTGGGGAGCAAAAAATCATTTAAGCTACCTATGGTATTCATATAAATATAAGCTGACACTTTGTAAAAGGTCACTGTACTTCATAAATCATACGTTTAGAAGGCACCCCAAAAGATAAAGCATTCCATCAAGTAGAGATAGTCACTACTAACATGTTCTTGTCTGCTCTTCGGATAAACAGTTTCTATTTTCTTAATGTTTTCCTCTTTTGCTAAAGATCATGCAATTTAGCCAGGCTTATCACTCATAACAATTCATATTTTCCTTCACAGTTTCTGGAAACTCTTTTCATGCAAATTACTATTTGTCTTGAAATTTGCATTCCTGATTTGGCTCTACTGTATTTCTGCTACCCGATTTTGAAGATTAAAAATATATCCGTTTCATACTTAGTCTTTCTAGGTAGGTTCCACATCCGTATTCCCAATCAGTTCTCAATTAATTAGAATAAAATCTGTTAATTAGAATCATGTCCTCAAGGTGTTTTCTACATCTTATGTACAACTAAATTGTTATTAATGTCTTCCAAGAATTTATGGATCAGTATGGCATGGGGATTCGTCTTATCCAGCTGTTGAAATCTACAATGCAGATGAAGAAATCTGACTGTCATTTAAAGATTCAATTATAGTCAGAAGAGAAATTAAGTACTTGGCATATATCATTCACCAACTACATACCAAGAGAGGGCTGCTCTTACTCACATATCATATCCATCAATGAGAAAACTGTGTGGATTGAGGGAATAGTTTTGGTCCACTCACCAGTTGGGCCTTATAAGAACTACAGCCACTCTCATCATAGAATGTGTGAAATTACTCTTGGCTACACAAGGAATCGCAGAATATCCTGAGTTGGAAGGGACCCACATGGATCACCACGTCCAGCTCTTAAAGGAATGGCTATTACAGGGGTCAAACCCATTACCCTGAGACTATTAGCACAATGGTCTAATCAGCTAAGTATCTGTATAATGCCCACTGGAGAGCAGTGAAAAAATTTAGGGTTTTCATCCTATTGTATCACATAACAAATTCAACTTAACTCATATCCATGTAGGTGTCATTGTACTGAGACATTGATAACAAACCACTTGGTTTATATTTATGCATCCACCTAAAATTTTAAAACTGATGTTTGTTGTTATTGTTCTTCTGGTTCTTTCACATTACATGTGAAAGTTAAAGATATACTAGTTGTAAAATTTTGGAAAATGGTCTACTTGGTTTGTAAACAGCTCAACATTTCTCTTGTCTTAAAAGTCTATGTTGGAAAAGAGTACTTCATTTTGATTTGATAAAATGTCAACTGTGAAAGCAAGCAACATGAGCAATTAACCAAGTGGGCTTTGCCTTTTATTTTTAACTGCTTGTCAATGAATTTACCACCCACAGCCTTCTCTGTGGGTGTATGCACGTGCACAGGATATCTTTCAGGGCTGCTCAAATTCTACTACAAAGATAGTATGGGAATTTTTTTTTTAATTTGCTTATTCTTTTATCCCTCTGATCTCTGTGCTAGAAGTTCTTAACACAAAGAAGAAATACACTCTATGCTAGGATTAGAAATTCCAAAATAGTATGCTAACTGATGTACTGCTTTTATTAAATGAAGATTTATGCAGCCTGCAGTTGGGGACAGCTTATTTTAATAGTATCAGAATTATGTGCATTCAGTAACATTGGCAGATCTTCTGTCAAAAGCAGTGGATCTGAACTTCTTAGCCTTTTCAGATTTAAGGTATATATTTGTTCTATTAGAAAATGTTACCATCTCTTACCTCACTGTACTGCACAATATATTCTTTCTAAACAATGAGTTAGAGTGGCTAAATGTGACTCTGGTATTTCAAGTTCCACAGTAATGTAAAAAGTGCTTGTATTTTTACAGGCTAACATTTTAATGGTAAGTTAAATCAGGCACTGATATCTGGTTTGGTGGGAATGAGGTAACAAAATTGCTATTTTTTTGCTTTCCACATTAACAAGACACTACAAGAAAGAGCAGGGTTGCAAAAAACATATAGGGAGCTACCTCCATGACATCAAGGAACTAATCACCAAAGAATAATAAAAGACATGGTGACACATAAGATTTAAAGGAACAATTTCAAAAACTTTCAAATCTCACCAGCTATTATTTATTTTTAGTTTAAATAAAAACTAACCTGTAAACACAATAGCCAATAGTAATCTAAAACAAAAAAAAAGTAAAGACAGGATTTCTAGGCTAATGACTAATTGCAGAAGTTGCTGAATAAGACACTATTGCCCATGTTACACAAGAGGTTAGGCTAAATGACCATAACATATTCTGAATCTACAAAAGTAGATGTTCGTGCCTTAACAAATACAACTGGAGCCTCCTAAAAATACTCTTTTTTTTCACAGTTTGGGTCTCAGGTTGCACTGAAAGAATTTTCTCTTCAGACCTTGAGAAAGTGATTGACACATTTTTCATATAGCTTCTACCTTTGTGTCTGCCATTACTTTTAAACAAGAGAAGGGCAGTGTGCAAATTCTCACTCTGGGAGACTGATTAGAGACCCTGTTTCATCATCATGGTGGAGTGATCTTGGCCACTTGCCTGACCCTTACTCAACTACCCTCTTCTTTTCTGCTCCACAATGTTACAAGGGGAGAAAATAAGCTGAAAAAGCTGATGGGTTGAGACAGAGAAAGGGACATGACTTGCCAGTTGCTCTAACAGGACTAAACACAAGGAATAATAATTTCATTTATTATTAATTTGAAAAAGACTAGAACTGTGAAACAAAACAAAACAAAAATATAAATCACTTTCTCCCACACACACATTCTTCCCCAGGTTCAGATTCACTCTTTTATTACTGAATCCTCTACCTCCCCCTTCTGAGTGGCACAGAAGAGATGGGGAGTGGGGGCTGTGGGTAACAGGTTCTCTCTGCTTTTCTTGCTCTTAACATTTTGCTCTGCTCCAGCATAGGTCAATCCTACAGGCTACAGCTTTTTTCGGAGCCTGTTCATCTGCTGCAGTGTGGAGTCATCCATGGGCTACAGTGGGATATCTGCTTCCAGTGGTTCTTTATGGTCTGCAAGGGAATCACTGCCCTCCTGTCTGGAGCACCTGCCCCCTCCCTCTCCCCCCCACCACCTTCTTATGCCACCTTGCTGCCTGCAAGACTGTTTCTCACTTTTCACTCCTGACTTTCTCAAACATATTATCACTGAGAAGCCACCACCTGGGCCTATGGGCTGCAGCATGCAAGGCAGACCCAGCCTCTCTTCACAGAACCCATACCTGAAGTTCCCTGCTGACAAAACATTGCCAGCTATACTCAGTAAAGTCATTGATGTCTTCTCTGAATGTTTTTGATTTTCTGGGGTTAGTTTTTATTGATTTTGTTTGGTTTTATTTTTTCTAAAATGACATAGCTGTAACGAGAGATGACACTGGGGATGCTACTTTTACTCAGAGACACCATTCTCCGAGCCTCTTTCATTTAGCAGTATTGCCAAATATCATTCTTCCAATGTCACAGCTTCTTCCGCTTTGTCCTTATGGCCAACAGCAGGAGGTCTTCTGTAGTCCTTGTACATCATGCTTGTTTTTACATAATTTAAGTAAATGGAAATGAACTGTGATGAACTGCCTAATACAGCACTATAGTGTCTTTATTCATCCTGAAACATAGCCATAACTTGAAACGCACATCACTATAAACAGAAAATAATGCTGGTATCTCAGAAATGTGTTGTAAGTAGAGAAGTGTCAATAAACAAGCTTCATGAATTTTCATTTTTACACAACTTCACATTTTTCCATTTTGCAGTTTGAAGATCTTTGGACTTGTAGAAACATTAGCTGCAATCTGTGTCTCAGTATATGGAAAAAACCAAAAGTCAAAACCCAAAGAAATCTATCTAAATTAATCTAGAGACTGAATCCTCTCAGCAAAGTAACTGGTTTGTTTTCTCAAATAAGTCTAAAACTCTATACAGAAATTCAGTTTTCTTTTTTTTTTTTAATTTTCTCTTTATTTTCCTCTTTATTTTTCTTTTTTTTTTTCCTGTTTCATCATTTTCTTTCTCAGATTTAGTGGTTTAAACAGCATTGACATAATTTTGAAGCAAGAATTAAATCTGTTTATGTTCTGAGGTGAATGTCTCCCAATGGGACACAACTCAATTATGCATCAGTTTTTGCTTGTAGTTCCTAATTTTCTATTTTGCTTGTAATTATTAATTTTCAATATACCTGCAAGCTAGAAAATACTTTTCTTCTTTTGTCTGAGCACATAGTTTATTCCCACATGCTTTATTTCTTTTAAACTGCACATTTTTATATTGTATACCAGGATCTGGAGAATGTTACAGCCCCAACACCCCAGAAGTGATGGTGGATGTAACAGTTTCCCTAGGAGATTCCACACTAGGATCCAGAGTAAATATGGTTAGACTCCCCGTTGCTGTTATGGCTAAAGCAGAAGTGTAATGCTGCAGAGGAAGAGAAGTTTTCATCAGATTATAAAAAGCCAAAAGCTCACTGTTCTAGATCCCAGAATTTCTCATTACATTCTACTAGATCAAAGAATGTGAAATATTTTGGTCAAGAAAGATTGTCATTGGTACAGCCATAATCATCATGGGGTCAGCCCTCTTAGACAGGAGCACTTTTCTGCCAGCCTTCTAACACATGGATATTCCCTTGCATTCCGCAACATTTTGTATTTCAAGTATTAAAACCAATAAAATAAAACTTGCTTGAAAAGAATCATGTAACCATACATTTAGACCTTTTATTGTCCTTTTTACAATTAAGAAGGAAAAACAATCCTGCAGGCTGAAATTCTCATCTGACTCCAGCCATGTAACACTGAAGGGCCTAGAGAATAAAATAATCACCTTTGAAATAGATGCTGAGCATTAGAGGACAGTTCTACCCATCATATCTGCAAACAACTGCATTTTTCCTACTGGAAATGAACCAATAGAAATAGTGTAAGCTAAATATTTTAACTTTAGACTGGAACTTAACATGAAAACATAATTTGCTGTCTTGAAATGCCCACAGTAGCAAGATAAGCTTCTTTATTACCAACTCAAAAACATTCTGTAACTGGGTTGTTACAGCCATCACTTGCCAGGACTTTTTCCTGAGTTCTCTGAAATTCATAGCCATGGGTTTTCAGATTTAGAATATATTTTTAACAAGGAGTCCAATCTTCCAAATACTTCCTGATCTTGTCCGTCCATTACCAATATTGTGCTTTTATCATACTTAGATAATTTAATTTTTTTTTAATATTTTCCCCTACTGGAATGAAAATAAAAATACTACCAGAGAGTTATGGTGTGGCTTTGTTGTTTTGCTTTTTTCTGTGTATCAGTAGGCTTTGCCGCTATACTATAACCTTATGCAATCTGTCCGTCTTTTACTTCTTTGCTTTTCTCTTCCATTTTCTTTCATGCCTCTGGAAATCAGATTGTAGCTCACAGCACTTTGAACACTACTGTAGTTCTTTGATCTGGTGCTTAGCCAGTGAATTTGCACTGGATGGTGAACTGAAGCAAACTGCAACAATCTCCTCAAGTAAGTAAAATCCCAGGAGTAAAAATGAGCTCTATCCTCCCATTAGGTTGAGCTTGTTGTTTAATGGGAAAACAACATCTATTTTATAACTATTTTAAGACGTTTAATAAGACACTCACTATAAAAGAAATGGTTCTGAAAGTATGAACATATCTGAAAGTACTTATCAAAAACTGATTCTTACTTTCTGTGTGGAACTGGTATATCTTTCAGTGTTTCTGTCCATTATGATCCCCTCACGGAATTTCTACTTTTCTTGGATAATAAATCCATATGATTGCACAGATCATCTGGGTGCCTTGACAAGTGTAATACAGCAAAAATTTGGTTTGCCTGTATTACTTAGGCTGCTATGAAATATATGTGAAATCTACAGACATCTTTTAGGAGATAGGTGTGAGCAATTCCAGTATCATAAGCTTACAATCAGTTACTCAGTTTAGGGTTACTTTCAAAGGTCCTTTGGATACACTTTTTGTTGATATATTTTTCATATTTTTAATATATCAGCTTGTCAGTAGTTTGCAGTAAAATATAATGGTTTGAAAATACAGTCCCTGAACTCAGATATAAGATTATTACTCTGAGATTGAAAGCAAAACATAACATTTTCTTTGATAACAAAAGAAAAGTTATACACTATAGGACAAATCTTGTCACAACGTCCTGTGTTAAACAGGAGCTGAAAAATAAATTGTTATTTTTGTAGGGCATCATCGATGTGTTGAAATTGTAAATATTGAAGCACTTATTTTTCAATTACAATAATGGGCAGTTTTATTTACTATTTTTAAATGTGAATAGAATTATCCACTGAAATTAAAATAAAACATCACTTTTATGAAGCTCTGTATATGCTTCTGTACAAAGTTTAGAGGGCTTAATTACTTTAAAGAGAGGACTGTGAAACCATCTCACTAATTTTCCAGCATACTAAAGGACATTCTAATAATTCTAGTCATTATATGCTTCCATGGATACTCAATACTCCTAAGCATATACTCATTTCACTTTCAGACAGGTCGACCCATAGATGGGTAATATAAAAAAGGACAGTTTTAAAATTTCTGTATTATAGTAAACTATTTAGGAGATAGAGAAGAAACAAACAAAGGTTCAAAATGAAAAAATTTGTGAAAAATATCTGAAAAGTAGAAGAACTATAAAACTTACAGTATCATCTTCTGGACTGTTTGCCATTTTACTATGTCTGTTTACAGTTATTTGTTCCAGTATTCTAGGGAGACAGACTGAATTGTATTTCCATCTGAATTTCCCCTCAAGAATTTCAGATTAGTTTATATAAACAACTTTGATGACAAAAATCAATCTATTTTTTGTCTTTAAATTGTGGCTTTATTTCTCATGGATATCTAATTTTATGCTAAAATTACATGTGATGTTTACATGTGCATGTTTTGTTTATATGCAAACTAGACCTTGTGTGAGTGTCTTGTAGTAGCTGGCCTTCAATTGATAAGATTCCTCAGATTTTAAGCTATCAAAAACCAGCTAAATTCTCAAGTTTGATTACTGTGGAGCAGTTGTCTTTAATGGTTACCGAGACTTTATGCACAAAGTTATGGCATAATGTTCTACAGCAAAATGACAGGATTAACATAGGAAAAAGGAACAGCTTGTGGGCAGAAGCACAAATTCCCTTTAGCCGAATAGGCATCTAGCAGACAAGCCAAAACAAAGTAAACCAGAATGTATTTGGACCCTGTGCAAATTTTGAACAGTCGGTTGTTCTGCTTGAAGAAAAGAAAAAAAAAAAAAACCTGTGGAGGTGGGGGGAATGCTACAAGAATTATCCTTCAAACTAAGATATCTAACTTAAATACCGGGCTGGGACTTAGAGGTAAGTCAGATGCTAGAGAGAATATGCCAGCTCTCTGAACTACAAAGCAGTGGACGAAATTTGAGACACAGAATAAATCCAGATTCCTCAAAAATTATTTAGTGCAAGCTCAAACAGTGAAAATAGTGCAAATTGTGCTTCACAATATTTTCTAGAAAACATAGGAATAATGCACTGAAAAGTTCTCTGAAGCAGAGTTTTCTCTGACTTCCACTTGCTCTTAACTTTGGGCTTCACTCAATTCTCTGAACAGTCAATTAAATTAAAACCTACCTCTGCATACTTCTTTAGTGTAACACTTTCAAACAGCCTCAAAGATGCTAATTTAGAAACACATCAGATACGCACACACACGTATATATATATATATATATATGTATATATATGTATAAAGCAACAAGCTAAGCTATGCTTCCTTTTGCTGTTCAATTCTGTCTAAACTCACCTGCTTCAAAACATAGATCTTGTGTTTAAAATTATCTTTTCTTTCAGAATTATTGAGTATCTTGTCATTCTTTCATTGTGTGATATATCACCAAGACTAATGAACCATCATAGTTCTTTTTTATGTCACCCATCACCTCCATTTTATTTTTGATGAATTATTTAAGCACAATACCTTAAAAATCTGATCCTCTTTTTTTGCCAAGTTCAAATTCTTATAGCATTTTTTAAAAATTAAAAATACATTTGCAAGTCAAAGCTATTTGATAATAATTTCTAACCAAGGGATTAGGATACTTTCTACTGTTAGTAAACTTGAAGGTGGTGGCTATAAGAAAATCATTATAAGCTTGATAAACATGGTTTGTGAATAAGAAATATATTATAAGACTATATTATAAGAATATGATAAGAATATATGATTTGATAGGGAAAAATGATGGTAAGAATTCCAACCAGATAGCCAGAATATAAATGAAAGTTCTAATCTATAATTTTTTCATTAACACATTATTGTATCGTAACTTCCAGTTCTAATCCAGATTTTTTGCAAATCTGATGAGATGACAATAAATCTCAAGATACACTTTCAAAAAGAAAATAGAAAAAAACAGGAAATTTTTAAGGGGATTTAAGCTACAGATGCAAAATCATTGTTCCATATACATGAGAAAATTGAAGTGTGTCAAATTTTTAGAATCAAGTAAAAGCACAACTGAAATCCATAAACACTACACAGGTAAAAAGGGAAACGTGGCATGTGGCAACAAACATTGAATTAAGTGATAGGACTGGGACAAGTTGTTCAGAATGTTGCTTTTTTTGGTGGCTAAATTTAATTTCAGCTTAGTTAACTACTTGAATTATTCTGTGGTTATGGGTGTACATAAAATTATTTTTTAAACAATTATTTATTTAATTTTATTGCAAAATTATTGCAGAGTTAGTCACAGGTGAGTTGTAAGTGGCAGCATTGCAATATTGGTAAATATAAACGTAGAACTAGAATTTTACACCTTTCTGTCACGTGTTCTCTAATTTCCAGCAGTGACATCCTGAAGGCACAAAAATTCAAGTTATTAGGTTTCAGCAACATTTCTCTGTAAAGAACAATTTTTTTTCTTCTTCCAGTATATCCAAGCCATCATTTTAGTGTTCTAAGACGAGAGTTTGGGATCATCTTTAGCAGAAATGTGAAGGCAGAGAACTTGTATATGTAGCAGATGGAAGATTTACGGTCTTGTAAACCACACCTGGTATCCCTGTTAGTGGTATCATTTCAGAAAAGTCTTGGAGGTTTTATGATTTTATTGCATAGTAAATCAAGTGAAAAAATTATTTTCTATTGTTATGAAGTATTATGCGAAAAACAAAAAAAAAAAAGGGGTTGCTTAAATAGTGCTATTTTGTAGACTTTCAAATAGGTGTGTTGATAAGCATTATTTTACCTTTCTATGCTTCTTGCTTTATATTGCTAAAGTAATATAAGCACAGTTTTTATTTATTGCTAAAGCAATGAAGCACAGTTCATTCTTTTTCTAGAAGGTTCACAGTACATAATTACATATATATTAGCAAAAAACATCAATACAGTATTCTCTTGTGTCATTTTCCTTCTAGTCTTCCCTGTATACCTCATCATTGTATATGGAGGTGGAATTCAGATTCACCCACATTATGCAGGATTTAGTTCAGCAGCCTACACACAGAATATTAATACAAATTTTGGTGTTGGGTGGTTTTTTGTCTGTCCTACAGTTTCTGTTTCAGACCTATAAACACCTTCTGAATGCATTGTAGTCTGACTACCATACCAGCAAGATGACTTGCATATTCTAGGGCAAGAAAATTTGCAGTAGGTACCTACATTTAAGTAAACTGATAAAATTTATGGTCAATATATTTACTGAGACTCAAACAATTTGCTTAAATGTGTTCATCTCGTGTCATTTTGTAAATACTCCAGCTGCCACTCAGGGTGACATAGGTCTGCTTTAGCACTTTATATGCTCTGTCACTTTTGGGTGTATACCTTGAATATCCCAGCATATCATAATTGGCTCCAGGAGCCTATATTTGGGGCAAATGAACTAAGCTTATGCTGGCTAAAAAGCTGTTCAGCTGGCTAAATTTGCAAATCTCTTAAAGGCTGAACTAATTCCGTAGACTTCCTTAATTCCACTTTGATACAGATTTTATTATTTTTTTCAAAATAGGTGCACAACCCCTTTGAAATGCTTTTTCATTTCATGTTACTCCTCCAGTGCCAGTACAGGACTACAGAGGTCTTTGTTGTTTCTTCTAGCTCCACATAGACACTTTGTAGAAAGAAATCTCATCTGTTAAAAACTGCTAAAGATCTCATTACATACTAAATACACATAAGTGGCAAGTAAACAAATTTCCAGATCGCCAGAGACTATAATGGCAGCATAGATACCTCACAGGTCAATGTGTGCATGTGGACAATTTAAATATCATAATAAATTACCTAAGAGGAAGCACAATGCATTTCGGGCTGGTTTGATGGAGACAAACATTGGAAGGCATCTAAGATAACTAAGTTTTTCCTTTGTAAAATGTTGTGGGAGCAAAAGAATGTTTAAAAACATGATTATAGAAATTCTTGATGCTGTGGGGATGCAGCCTAGTACTCTCCAGACACACAGCATAGTGCAACATCATCAGAAAGGGTACATACAGCAATACTTCATGATTTGTGCCTCAGAAATTTTAGCAGGATTAAAGCTTGTATTAGACCATGCAGTTAAAACTAATATTATGTAGGACTTCTGAATTTTTTCCATTCTGAGCTGTGGCACACTTTGGAGTTCTTAACCTGAAATTCTCATAGTTCTTATTAAAAGAAAACAATGGTCAGATACTGGTCTTGCTGACTCTAAAATTTACTTTCCTATTTGATATACTGCTTGAGCCTGAATACCTTAACATCCACATTTTCTGTTAACTATGTCATTAGAATTTGCTGTTTGATCTTTGGAGCAAGTAATTCTTAGGGCAGGAAGAATAGCGAAGTAAGTGATATTGAGTATTTTATTATGAATAGTAACATTATCTAACAGTGCTCAAAGCATGAACATGGCTTAGGAGAATAAGAAATTACTTTAAGTACAATTGCTCACATTTATGAGTTCACACTTCATTGTCTAGGCATATTCACCAATACTTGCTCAGAATAGGATATTTAAACACAAATTCCAGAGGGTAGATTCATCAATGGACTATTTATGTACAAAAAAGTAAAGAACCATACATTTTTGCATATTTCAAACTACTTATTTATTGAGGATTATCTGAAGAATTTGCTTAGGTTCAGTGTTCTGGTTTTGGGTTTTTTTCCCTAGCAGCAAAAATATCATGTGCATAGTCAGCTGGTTCTTCAAATTCAGTGCATTTTTTCTGTAAACTTTAGGGCCAGTTCTATTCCATCTTCTATTATTAAAAAAGCCTTTTCAGATGTGACAGTTTTTAAAAGTCATGAAACATAAGAGTTCCAGCAATTCTTCAATTAACTATCTCTCGTTCACAAATACCTGAGTAAGAGCTTTTGTTTTCTGAATGGATTTGAAGCTTAACTGGATTGTCAATACTGCATACTGCATCTGTCATAACTAAAATCATCCTCTGTTTCAGGTAGATTTAGACAACGTCTCATAATTTTAAGTATATATGATCTGATTTAATATAAATCATTGAATTTCCCAAAACTTTTGGTGGTGCACAGACGATATATAAAGGAAATGTTATGGGCAGCAGGAACAAGGAAATGAAATAAGTAACATTCACTTCTGAATTTCAGATATCTGAATGCAGGAATTTATAGCTATCTGATATATCTTGTGCCAACTTAACTTTTTCTCCTGTCATGCTATCCTACACTATCCAATGTCTGCAACTTTTTGCTATTAAACTGTTGTGCAGCTTTACCATGGATCCAATCAATCTAAACTTTATGTCCCAGTTACTCTAAAAAAGAGTGAGAGCTTTTAGAAATTGATGGAGAAAGGCAATATGCCTTTGATGGATCCCAGAAACAGGGATCGTCTTCCTAAGTTTAGTTTGAGTGGATGTGATTTTCTTTCTCTGAATCTATAGACAAACCATGTTTTTCTTCACTGGGTGCACATCCATTGCATGACACATTCACGGCATGACACATCCACACACAAAGCTTCAAAAATTCTATAAAATTGTCACAGGGCAGCTGTCATAGGAGTACTATATGTACCCTGGAGTACTACACCAAGGTGGGAAGAGCTACAGAGGGGCTGGGTAGAGGTAATGGAACTTGTGACTGCCCTCAGGCCCTGTTAAGATCAGCCCAATCTATGCTAATCTTCTACAACACATACAGAAAATACACCAGTGTGGTATTCATTCCAAATTGATCTCATCAGTTTAAAATTAAGCCTTAACAAAAGAGATCTTCCGGGGAAAAAAAAAAAAAGTAAATTCAGGCATATGAGAAAGTTATTCCTAATAGGAAGTAAATAAGGAAAGAAAAAATTTCAAACAGCTAGATGCTTCCTTCTTTCAGATTGCTTTCCCACAGCTTAACTCTGTAAATAAACCCCAGGATTCATGCATATGAAATATTCCTTAAATCCATGTACCAGTTAATCTGATTTTACATGTGACACAGTACACTTTTACTTCTGTTCTTCTGAGTACTTCCTTTACCAGGCCATTTCTCAAGAAAATGGCACAATGAATATCAATGGCACAGTGAATATCAGTGGCACAAAGAAGCCAATATATCTGTCTGTGTCCTGGAAAGAAAGCCTCTCTTTTTCTTTTCCTAAAATCAATATGTTGTTGTTTATCTCCAAGCCAGAGTTTTAATAACTTTTTAGTACACAGGTTACTTGTAAAGTTCTCTGGCACAGTATGAAGCTTAGTCCCAATGCATTTTAAAAGAATACAATTTCTTCGGACAAACAAAAAGGAACATTAAAAATGTAATGGTCAGTACCAATATATAATTACACTTTTCAAGATTCTTAAACTTATGAAAGAATTAACTTGGAGTCATATGACAAATTTGGAATATGCAGCCATATACTAAGAAATGTTTCATCAACTCTTTTTCACTGTTTTAAAAATAGAAATTTCCTTCTTTATTATTAAAATATCTCAGAAATATTACATAAATAGTGAAATATTGTAACAGCTGCAGATTTCAGAAGACTTTGGGGGCAACTCTTTCCAAAATTTTGCGGTTTCAATATAGTAGTTTAATTAGGCATATGAAGTTAAACAACTAAAACTAAATGAGACATGCATTTGACACTAAGCTGTAAAGCTGCCAGGAATAAAGGAGTGCCTATGTTTATTAATCAGACTTCTGACAAGTGAAGAGTGAAATGGGTCTTAAAAATATGAGAGCTATTTTAGGTAGCAATAATTATCTATGATCTGATAAAGTACACATTCACTGACAGCAAATGATCCTGCTTCACATCTGCCCAACAACACTGCTGTCCAGTGTTCAATCTACCAACAGATGAATATAAACATTGCTTAATATTAGAATTTTCATAGGACTTCAGCAAAAAACCCTATAAAACCAAAACATACCTTGAAATATTAACAGTTACAATTGGTCTTTTTCTAATGTCACAAAAGATCAATTAAATCTTTTATAAGTGAGAAAGCAAAAATTTAAATGTTAACATTATGGAATAAATATTTTAGAAGCATAATATTTTATTGGATAAATACATAAACTGAAAATAACCCATACTGATCCTCTCATCATGACAGAGACATGTCTAGTTGGGAAAACAATCATTGGCCAAGTAGAGGTGTTGTTGTTGTTGTTGTTGTTGTTTTTTGGCTGGGTGGAATGTTTAATTGGTAGATTTTCTTTTTAATAGGAAACAGAATGATGAATGTTGGGATAAGGGATTTCAAGGTGGTGGCTTCATAAAAGTTTGTTGTGTTTCTTTTCAGTGGACAGTGTTAGTGTGTAAGGACTAGAAATCAGTCAGCTCTGTACTTAAAATGCTGAGCTGGCCAGGGCACATGACCAAACTGTTCAGCAGTTAGCATGGATTTGGTCCAGGTCAAGCAGTACTTTCCTGTTAAAACCTTAGGAATTCATAAGACTAAGTGCAAGAATGCACTCTTGCTAAAATGATTGCTCCTATCTCTTTAACAGAACAAATCTATTTATCAGAGGCAGGGATTATAGCTGTATGGATTAAATAAGTTCTACGTTCTTTGTCCTCAGGACCAACAAACTATGTTCTTAATTTTCTAGGATAGGCATAGACCTCATCCCTCCAAAGACATAAACCACCAAATTTGCCCCTGGCCTTTTTTAAATCTAGTGCTCAATATTTTGCAGAAAGATATATGTCAGCACATGAATAGGATGTGTTTTTCTTTCACTCGTCAGTTAGCAGAGAACTGATTCTGCTGAGTAACTAATTTTAGTACAAAGAAACATAAGAACTGTAACTTTGCCTTGTTTTCTGAATTGTATTTTTGCATGCTCTATTCCTGTATACTATGTGACTTGCAATTATCAATATAGTATTGCAGCTGCTTTTACAAATAAAATCTGTTTCAGAAAAACAAAGAAATTGGCATCTGAATATTTAAAAAAGTAATGGTATATGGAGAATTTAGATAAGTATTGACATTTTGGATAAGTGTTGAAAAGTACAGATGAGTAACAAATACCTTAACCAAAACATCTTCCCACTATGCCAAATTTTCCAGCTCTGCAGTCATTTTCAGGCAAAATGTATATTCAATAAGAATTGAAAGTATATTCAATATGATACCAAACTGCTCAATTTGTAGTCATGTGTACTGTTATCAACTGTGTCTTAAACTAAATTGTAGGCCTTAAGATAAAAGTCATTTCCCTACTGCCTGTTAGGGAGCTCAAAAATGTTTCCCAACTTCTTTCTCTTTTCCTTCTACTGATCCTCAGTGAAAGGAGTTTTCCAGCACACTACACTCTTCTGCATTGCATATGTGTATAGTTTTCTCCATGTTTCTCAATAAACTGATGCTAAAAGCATTGATGGCACCCCAAGATCGGCAGTATGTGCAGTATCCTGAGCAATGTTGTGGCACAGCTCAGAAACCATGGACATGACAATGCCTATGACTGGACAGAACATCAAATGTCTGTGATTAAAGAGAACACCAGCTCTCTCATGAGCTTTTGTAGTTCTCTCTTTTTGCTGTCAGACTTCCAGTACCACAGAACATTTCCTTAAGGAGCATCTGTGAAGTCATGATTCCTTCCAAATTTAGAGCTAGCAGTAGTATTTTACTTAAGTAAAATAGTTTCAAATACATCAATATGTATTTGATCATTCAAAAAAGGTATTGCAGGAAATTTGATTGCAAAGTATGCTTATGCGACAAATTCAGGAATATACCAGTCTATTATACATACACCTCTTTCCACACAATTTATCCGTTAAATTCACATTAAATCACAGAATGATTATATTATTCTTCCTGATACTAATTTTATGTTATCTGCAGTAGAATTAATTCTTTTATTGGAAGCATCTAAAGTTTGAAAAAAGTAGATCTCTAAAGTTTATGGTGAACACGTATCTGCTGTTGTGCTCAGATGGCATTTTCTAGGTTCTTGAAAATAGTGGCTTTTTCTGAGCTTTTTCTTTTTAATCTGTTGGCATACTGTGCCACACAAACTGTACAGATTCCAATTTTATAGATAGGGTAGCTCATTTTCACACCTACAGCAGACCAGCAAGTTAGGTAATATATAAAATTCAAAAAATTAAAGGAAGAATTCTGTCTATATTTTCAGGAAGAAAATGTTTGATAACTGGATAACAAAAGTAATTTTGTAATGCAATCCAAATGTATCTACACATCTTTAAATATTCATACAAAGCTAACCATATCTGAAACACTCAACATCTTACCAAGCCCTTAAATATTCTCATTTTTGTACTATTATTATTAAAGATATTTCAAAATGATTTTGTAATGATGCTTTCCTTTGAAACATTAATTTCTTATTAATATTCTTTATCAATATCAGCACCTTCAAAAACAAATAGAAGGATTAATCTTTTGTGATAAACTGCCTTAAAAAACTTTTGATATGAGAGCCCTTACTATTCTGTCTAATTTCAAAGTTTCCTTTTTATTCTGAGAACCTTTTATAACATTCCCAGGAAAACAATTTTAGTTCCCCCCTCCCCTATTAATTTGATCGGGCAGAATTAAATTAGCATTATTTGCTATACATGCAATGTATAATAAATTAGTACATTGATACATAAACACATCAAATCTGTAATCATAAGTTATGAATTGCAATAACAAATATTTGTGTTTTCCATTTGAGCTTAAGTAAAAACATATTGTTTAATCTTTAACTGGCTTCTTTAATTTCTCATTTATTTAAGAGTCATTAGACTTTATTCTAATGGCAGCCCTTTCATATTCCTCCATTTCTATCACATGCACTTTCCAGAGTCTTTTAGCCCATTTGTTTACCTTACAGCTGAAGTTTATCTCCATTAAACTTAATTGAAAACACTGTCTGACCTTTAAAACTGGAAACATACAGATTCACATCTAAAAAAACGCCAGACTTTAAATTTCCAAATATATTCTGGAAAAAAAAGAATTATTTTCTTTAAAATTTCCCCTTCAAAAGGCACCTGGAAGGCTGAATGACATCAGTGCAGATTAAAAATGGATATTTTCTCTTCTCTTGTTCTTGGAGCTCAGTTATGAATTGTTAATATAACTTGTATTAATCTATCATGGAATTTCATTGTCATCTATAATACAAACAATCAGTTGAGAACAGCTGAGCACAGCTAGATAGCTGGTAAGATACACAAATATTTCCACCTTTAGTGGAGAGTCTCCTTATATGATTCACTCTAGTATATTTATGTATGTGGTTCATTGTAACAACACGCAAATGTGTCTGAGTGTCCATACACACTGTCTTTGTATTTTTATGTGTATCAGAGGGTGTAGGACACAAGCAAAATATCCTAGCAATTGAATTGTTCCCAGGTAATTTGTTTGCTAGATGTTACTTCACTTTTTTTTTTTTTTTCAATCTGATGTGTCTATGTTTACAGGTGAAATCAAACTGGTTTTGTAGTCATATTAGCAAATGGCAAGTGTACCCTTCCTTGTTTTTGTGTAATTAATTCTTTAGTAGGTGTTTATGACACACATAAAAGAGAAATTAAACAGTATTTTTTTCACAGGATTTCTCTGTGTTCAATACTGACAGATGAAAGAACATATCTATGGAAATGCAGAAACCACAATTATATCCTTTTTTTTTTTTTTTCACTTCTTCCCACATTCTGGATAAATTCTTGAATACATTTCTTTGGCCCTTTTCCACTTTCCCTATGATGTCATATATTATTATTTTTATATTTCATCCTGCAACTTACCCAAGTTGTTTCTATACTAATATTCTTGAAACTAAATTACTGCCTTACAGCTTGTATTCAATTACTTTAATTCTATGTTATTCATCTATTAGAGAAATTCAATCTACAAAGTATTATTTCATAGAACATTAAATGTCTTAAAATTAAAATAAGAGGAAAAAAAGGAAATTATTTCACTTAATTTCATTATGTTTTGTCCTTCAAGAAAATTTCTCTTTGAAAATGTCTACCTGAAACTAGATCATTTGTCATTTTCTAATGAGTTTTACATCCCAGGATACATTAAAAAAAACTCCAATGCAACACTGGAAAACAAGTTAAAAGAAACTACAATGGGGTGCATGAATTGTAGTTTCTTTTTGAAATACTTGAATTATTATGCTTAAACCAAAACATGCCCATCATCTTTTAAAAATATCATCAAGGAGAAAAATCATTGGAGTGGCATTTCATACATCATTATAAAGGATCTTACTTTTGACAGGCAATCTGAATTTTTTTTTCATTAAAACATAAAATCTTGTTACATTACCAAAAAAAAAAAAACCCTACACTGATCCGTTCTCTGAAGTTGATTCATTCTCAAGAGCAAGTAATTTTGCTCTTTTTTTATCTTCAGAAAGAGTTTCCATATTGAATTTTGTTGTTCATTTTCTTTTTTAATTCTATCCTTGTAAATGGACTAGAATTGTCTCTTAGAATGTAAATTTTTTAACCATGAACAATTTGCCATGTAAAAGGATTTAGAATATTGTTGAGGTCTCAAAAGTGAACTTGAAGCATATCCTTTGAATGTTTCTGTGAGGGGTCACACAAAAATGCAGACTACAGAAAGGGGTAAGAGCTGCTATAAGAGAAGAGTGCAGTTTCAGCTACTATAGATTTTTACAGTAATTTATACTGCTTCCTGCCTGTAGGCAGGCAAATAACCCAATAAGAGGTGAAACACTTGAAGAAAAAGACCAATGAACAAAACCCTGGCTACTCTATGTAATTCCCAGCAGACCTTCCTAAATCTAATACTGCAGAGACACCAAATATCCTGTTCTTCTGCCCTAAGAAAATAGTGCCCACTTACAGAATTTGAGAGGAGTGATAACTAAGTTCCCTCATGTATTTCTAGTGAGTCCAAAGTCTTGGTGTGAACTGAAAATGAAGGTCTAAATATCTACAAAAATGTGGGCTATATGGTCTGCTTCAATGCTCTACTGCAGGACAATAAAGGTGTGGTGGAAGACATAATGATGGCTTGGGAGACAATACATGAAATTTAATTCCAGTTGATCATAGAATCCCAGAATGCCTTGAGTTGGAAGGGACTTTAAAAAAAAAAATTATATTTTTAAATTAGTTCCTTTGTAGTCTAGCAGAAGACCATATAAATCAAATACTATGCTGCTTTTGTACTTTTAGGAATGAGAAACACAGGATAAAAATCAAAATTTAACATTTAATGGAATTAGATTATATCTACTTCCCAAATAAGCCATTACATCAATATAATTTTGGTTAACTCAAACCCTTTAAATGTTAGAACTTTTCTAACACAGATCCTTCTGGTTGAACTGTGTTAGGGAGTGATTACACAAGCAGGTCACAGGGCAGATCTGAGGATGGGGTGATGTCTGGTGGGTGGAGAGTAGGAGATGAGCAGCTGCTCATGAAACATGAGCTGTCACCACTGTTTATGCTAAAAAAAACTGGACACTTTGCACTTAGGATCATACATAAGGAAGGACAGAAGAAAGGGGGGAAATGATAGGATATAGGTGAGCAGGAGGGCATTCTCGAATACACATTCAAGCAGTTGATTTGAGGCAAAGACGGACAATATACTGTGGCGTTTATTTCAAATGCTCTGATACCTTTCACTTGATACCTTCAAGTGAAAGGTATCAGAGAAAGCAGGCAGCTTGAAAACATTGCTGATAAATTCATCCAGCGATTCTTCAGTGTATCATGTGGAGTTTGGCATAACTGAAGTCTGGAGAGTGGATTTCTCACCTGTAATTTCTTCAACCTTTATCAAATACCAATCAACACTGAGATACCAAGTCAGGGAGAGAAAAACAGGGAAAAGGTGAGGGAATGCATTACAAAATTAAGGTGCCAGTATTTGTGTTCCAATTAAACTGTTTTCTTTCCTTTCAACATGTCAAGGGTGAACGTTTCCACACCAAGCTGTCTTCATATGAGCACTTCATTATTTTCAACATATTTTTCACAAATTTCTTCACCACTGCAAACACATGTTGCTGTGACTGACTTAAGAGAAAAATTAAAATATGAACCTCTAAAATATCAATAAATCTGACATAAAATCTTTTTGGTTGTCTAGGATAGAAGGTAGAAAGATTGTAGCCTCAGGGCAATATATTGTACCAAAAGGCTCATGGAGTCTGCTGTCACACATTGAATTAAATATTATTACACTCTGTCTGTTGACATTATGCCCTTGGGATTTTCACAGGACGTTGAGCATGATCTCCAAGATTGCTCACAATTTAGCTAGTGCACGCTAATATATTGCTGCTATAATAGTCATGGGTAGGCCACAACTGAGTCTTTTCTTGCATTGGCTAGTAAGAGTGTCAAATTACCAGACTGAACCAAGTGAAAGGGAATGCTAATTAAAAGGGCAGGATATGTTCCATTTGTTCTAATCAAAGAGTGCTTAATCCCTTCATAAGCTGGCTGGCTTTGTTGGATGAAATTCTGAGCAACCTTGTTACTTTTGATAACTGTAAGCCACTGACTCATGGCCCCTTGACAGCTAGCTGAGCATGTAATAACATTTCTCTGTATTTGGGGGGTGGCTTAGCTGGCTTTATAATAGATTACCGTGGATGTTAAAGTGAAATGTTATTCTTCCTTTAAAGCGCTGTATTCCCTGGTAATTAAGGTTATAAAGAGGGCACTGAACACAATGCAGCTTCAAGGTCGCCCAACGTCTTCAGTTTGTGTAAATAAGGTATTAACCATAGGTTTATTCTGCAGTGCTAATAAGAGAAAGACAGCTAGTCTATTACCGGTACATGACAAATTCACTGAAAGCTATTTTTAAGTGCAAACAAGCACCTTTCACTTCAATTAGAAGACCCATTAAATTGTAAGTACTTTTATGAGAAGACAGAAAAGGTGGAAATACATTGTGGAAAAAAGACAAAACAAAAGAGAAAAAAAAGCCAAAAACTCTCAAGTAAACAGAACAATACTGGACAAAATACAATCAAATTACACTGCACAACTACTTCTGCAGAGGAACAGATTGCTTGTTGTAACAAGAACCTTAGTGAAATCAGAGTTCTTGGCATAGTAAATCTAGAGGGGCTGAACACTAAGATTTCATTTTCATATCCAGGCCACTGACATTTTTTTGTAGTGTCTGTTTTGTCATCTGTCTAATCCACTGTAAATGTAAAAATTTGAAGAGAGGAGTTTCCTGTACATAATGTATTAATTTCCTAACAGATAGGGGAGTAGGACAACAAGAACCACATAAACAAAGAATGTAAAACCCTTTTCAAATTAGGTGTAAAAAATTGAAAAGTTTTAAGGAAAAGGTGTCTGGCATTTATGTGAAAAATGATGGGGGACATGAGAAAAACAATATTATATCTAAATGCAGCTATTAAGAACAACCAGTATAAAGGCACACTGAGATGTCTCTGTACATTTGCATTTATTAGCAGACTCTGTTTTTGACAAAGCCAGCATAAGTAGATCCTTTCTTGCATTGTGCCTCGATCAAGAAACTGGTGTGATATTTCAGGATTGCTAATTCAATAGTTCTCTTGACAGTACTAAAAGACAAATGTGTGAAGTTACTTAAAGGAAAACAGTTCCAAGCATACCCACACCATTATATGATACAAGAATAATGTGAAGTGCAATGGGCACAAGCTAAACCATGGAAGGATCAGATTTGCTGGAAGGAAAATTTTTCATAAGGAAAGCAGTGAAACAATGAAGTAGTTTGTCCAGAGAGACTGGAAGGGAGTTTCAAGACCTGATTGACTAAAATCTTGAGGAACTTAATCTGCCCAGTATCTGACTCTGCTTTGCTAGGCTGGCCCAGAATTCTACTGAGGTTCCACCCAACTTAAATATTAACTCATAATAGAGCTGCTTTTGTAAGAATGTAAGCAATTTCTAATTATTTGATCATTAATACAAGCATTGCCTAAGTATGAAGTTTTAAGCCAAGCAGGTTAACTGAAGCAATATTCAGACAAAACTCTTGACTCCTGTTTCTTTCCAATGAGTTTAGAGACAGAAGGAAAGAAAAATGAGCTATAAAAAGGAAATACATTACACTTGAACCTAGAAAAAAAGGAGTGCTGTGTTCAAAAACTATTTAAATCTTAACTGTTTTTCCAGTTAAGAAAATAATTTCATGTATAGCATATATGTACCAGTAGATACAAAACTTGACTGTAACATTCATAATGAAGGCAAATAATCACAACTCTAACTTAAAAACCACTGTGTCCCAACATCATGTAATCACCCAAATTATTCTCATCATGAAAGCACATTTAGACATGATAAAAACAATGCATGGTCTAATTATTTTTAGTTACTAAGAGCAACTAAACACTTTCTCCAAACAGAAGAAAATGCTCTGCAAATGTCTCATTCCCGAAGCCTGTGTACAAGACTTGATTCTGCTCTTAATGACTTTAAAGGCACAAATTAAGCTGTAGAAAGGCAAATTATTTTTATGCAGAATAGAACAAATGTAGTTGCTCAGAGAATTGCTGTGAGGGCTCACATCAGCAAGAACATAAAAAGCAATCAACTCTTTTTGGAACACTCCAAAAGGGAAGGTACTGCTGCATGTTGTGAAGCACTCAGTCTTCCTGGTAGGCAGACTGAGTTCTTCTGAGAGCCTGGATTACACTGAATTTCAAAATTCTGTCTGAGCTTAGAAGACAGGGAAGCAAGCTGCTCTGTTGGGTACAAATGTTTTGCCAAATTATAGAAGTAGGATACAGTAGAAGATTAAACCACCTAAATTCTGGTGTCTCCATATGTGCTGACAAAGGCACATATGCATATTGTGTTCTTTGCCCACTGCTCTGTCCCAAGCATCAGAGTACTCTTCTGTTTCCTGTGAAGCAGTTCAGCATATTCAAATCCTGTGACTAGGTAAAGACAGTTTGTTGCTTTCTCCACTTCTCATTATCATAAATATTCTAATAAAATATTCAGCACATAGATATGTAAATGGTAACCTATGAAAATTTATTGTATATATATCTATAAAGTACATTGAAAAGTGAGAGAGCTATCTTCATCAATCAGTTTTCATGGATTTTCCATTGATTAAAATAAAGCAATGCTATTTGAAGGGAGAAGAAATCAGCACAATATGTTTTTCTACATCAGCTGAAGTTACTATACATTCCCAATCTTTCATCCATTGTATAGTTCTAATTATAGTTGTGCTTTTCTAAGGTCTCTCATTGTAAACTACATTTCCCATTTTGTCCTGAAATAAAAAATACTGGTCTGAATTGCTCACATCAAGCTATCGATGCACCAGGCTTGTAGCAATTTACAAATGCATTATCAGGTAGGGTCCCAAAGGAAATATATTTTCTGTGTTATAAGGAGCCAAGCCATCAACTGCTATCAAAAGATATTTCACCACTGACTTTGTAAGATGAAAATCAGTTTATACAAACTAATAATTTGGCTGGAATTCTGTGAAAACTATCAACACGTGTTTTGATTTATGCAACTGTTACTGTTTGTTTTGATATTACATTAGAAGTATAAGGATTAAATTTAATTTATTATTAAATCAAAAATTGACAGGATAATAGAATATTGACTCTAAGGAGTTAATGAAGAATTAAATTATTCACATTGTACCCAAAAATTGTCTACAGGATCTTCATAATTTATATTTATGACCCAGGTATTCATTAGTCAGTTAATAAGAATATTTTCCCCTGTGGGAAATTCATCAAGAAATAAAGAGACAAGCAGGGAAATACTAATGAAAAGTTTCAACAGATTTAAGTCTACCTAAAGGCTAGAGCAGGATAATAATTATTTTACTTACTCACCTTTTTTATTTTACTTATTTTGGCTTCTATTAATTTGTACTTAGAAGATCAGAAAAAAAAAAGCAGAAAAAGAGGTCAGGAATTTAAAGAAAAAAAAAATTTTTTGAGAATTCTGCTTAGCCATGCTCTTTGAATCATATGAAAACTTTTAGACATATACCTGTGTATGTACATATAAAACTTTTAGGTTTATACCCTTTTCTGTCTCTACTAGACTGAGGCCAAATGTCTGCATTCTGGGTGAATTACTGTTACAAAAATTTGTGATTTTATTCTTTCCTCTTATTTTTGCATGTATTCATCTTTAGATTCCTTGTTGCAATTTCTTGGACTTATGTCAGAAAGAATAAAAATACAAAACTTTTAGTTTTTCTTTGTAGTGGAGTTTTACAGATGGTTCCAACACTTTTCCATTTAACTACATAATTGTAGAACGTCTGGCAACATTTTTGTTCTGCATCAAAATGTGACACAGATGGAAACGTAAGGATTGTATAAACTTAATATGTAAGGTAATATTAATAGGATCACATTTTACATCTTCTTGAAGCAGCTATACTCATATTGTCAGTTCCAAAAAGCAAAATACAAGCATGAAGATTTCTATATTCCCCTTGCATATTAAGCTTGTGCTCTGAGCTTTAACACAAAAACTTGCTGATTACCCACCATTATGCCAGTCGTGACAATCTGTTAGTTCAGCTGAACTAATTAAACAAATCTGATATCACTGTATAAGAATATGTGTTTAAACATATATATAAATATTTATATGATGCCCACATTTAACTAATTACTCTTTTTTAAATGAATCACCAAATGAGGTCTGATGAAGCAATTTACCTAAAGAGCTCTGAGTCCTGAGAAAGTAAAAAGCAAAGGATGAATCCCAGGAGCATGTTACTATGAAGTAAAAGAACACGGATCTTCTGGTTTAACACCCGAGGAACTTGTTTCTCCTCTCTGAGGGCCACAACCTTGGTATCTCTCAAGTTGTGCCAGTTAATACCATGTCTCAGCTGACTCTTCTCTGGTAAGCACAGAGTCCAGCTGTAGGACTGTAAGAACAAACCTCCTTCCCATATTCCTGCAGAGCAGCAGAATGCAACATGCCTTCATAACCAAGCAAAAGCTTGCTGCTTTCTAGGAAAGGAAGAAAGATGTGCACTTTGTCAGGACAGTTCTGTATTCATCTAAGAACTAGAAATTGATAGCAATCAGCATCCTAATTATTTTCTCAGATATGCTTGTCTTCATCTAAACGCAGTTCCCCTTGTTAAGGAAGTTTTCCCATTTGACCACATGGGAACCACACTAGCAGCCACAACCACACAACTTGAGTGGAACTGCAACCCCTTCACAGGGCATCTCTCCAGCAGGTGCTCTTTTTAATTCCCACACACCCCATTCCCACAGTCCACACCATCTCTACCCTAGGTTTCCCAAACTAAGTCTCAAGCATCTCGATACTTAAAATATTTTGGTCCTCATACAATAGCTAAATAACAAAAGAACAGCCAGAGTTGGCTGCCTCTGGAAGGGGACCCTAAATGAAGGAAATCCAGGGATTTTATATTCTCCCTGTCCACGTGTGCAAAAGTCTAGGATCCTCAGCTTCAGCTGTGCTTCTGAGTATCCAGTCACCTGGCTGCTGCCACAGCTCCCTGTATCTTCCTGTAACTCAGAGCACAATCTTTTTTGAAGAGCATCTGGCCCAAAGTTTATACTTAGTATATTTATATATTTTGTGTTGGTCAAGAAGCCAATAAGGTTGTTTTTCTGTAACATTAGAAATATTAGAGACTGCATTCATTTTCTGAAAGGATGACATTTGTGTGTTATCCTGCCAGCCAACACTCTAAACCCTATTTTTGCATCTCGCATTCTCGACTCCTTTCTTCCCCTTACATTCTTAATCATAGTCTTCTGCTTGATTTTTCCTTAAATGCAGAAGTGTTCCAATTCCAAGGAACACTTCTGATATTTCCTTCTGTCTTTTAACTCTATGGGGTATCCCACTGTCACAGCTTAAAACAGATCTGATTCCCTTTCATTCTTAGAATGCTCTTTAATTTCTCAGACATTTTAGGAAATTATTGCCAATTACACTGTTGTGCAGTAACAAAGCCTACAGTAAGTCCATTTTGTATGACAACCTAATCCAATGGGTTCATGGTAAACATGCCATTGTCAGAATGCTTCACAGACTGAACACTTCAGGGAGCACAGACATTTCTCCAGATATTTTCTGGAAATGAACAGGGTTTAGGCATATGGTTGCTCAGAATGGGGCAAATTTGGGCATGTGAAGAGGTACAATTCCAAGAAATTGTATTTGTGGTGTTTATCTATGCAGTCATCTTGCAGATATATTTTGGGGAAGAAACTAAGAAACAATTTTGACAATATCTTTAAATGAAAAGTTTAATTCTTACATTCCTCATTAAAAGCTAATATAGCAGTTGAATATTTGCTATAATCTAATCACTCCCAAACTCTGTCTTAAATTCTCTGTCAACATTTATTTAAAGTACTGCCAATCCTGCTGGAATCAAAAGAACTTTAGAAGTAGCATGCTATTAAAATGAGAGCTTCCTTTTGTATGATTTACAAATAGATTTCTCAAGTAAAATGTCTGTGTAAACATAGCACAAAAATAAAGAATCTGTGGGTGTTTCTGGCATAACCTACAGCTAAAACAGCTTCTTCAATCATATGATATCATTATAGTAAAGAAAGTGGAAAGTCTTACTTCCTTACAAGAGTAGCATAAATGGATGTAGTTATTAACATAAAAAAGGAATGATACCCTTGAGTGAAGAAGGGGCAATCAAGTAACAAAGGATAGTTATTATATAACAATCATGTTATCATCAAATGATGACTGCTTGATCATGATGGATTAAACAATTGCAACATTTTATTATTTCATATCCCTCCTGCAGTAACATTAGAGCAGAAATCATGTCATTTTTCCCCTGTAAATTTGGCACCTGCTGACTTAAAGTCATTTGTAGGATGTTGTTAAGTTGGTTTCTTAATGCAGGTGCTAAGTTACCATTAAAACACTTAATAACCATGAGGAATATGAAATTGGATCAATTAAAAGAGGGGGTTAGACCTCCCACAGTTTCTAATCACATGTGGACAACCACTAATGAATTGGAGCTCATTTGGGCATCTATTCTGAAAATCAAATCTTTTAGACAGTTAATCAATTGAGATAGATATCAGTCGAGCTTATGCTCCACTGAATTCACTGTTACTTAGAGAAAAAAAAAAAAAAAGCGAAAGGAAGAAGGAGCAGTGGAGGAAAGCAGGTTTACAGAGGTTTATCTGCAGTTATACAGAATAAACAATTACGCTCTTTTTATTCCTGAAATGCAATGACTATTTGAATAGAGGGACTTTTCAGACTGTTTGCTGATATTTTCCATGCAAAAATAATAACAAAAGTCTACAAGCAAGCTAAATCTATTCCATTGCTTTCAGATCTTGGACACTAATACTGCCATGAAATAGCTGCAGGCTAAACATCTTTTTCTGGCACAGACACAGTAAACATTCCATTTTGCTTCCAAAATATCTACTACCCCATATTGTCACATGTATAGGATTTTATTAATGCCAGGACTACAGCAATGATTTGTTTATTTCCAGACTTAATGACACATCACAAAAAGGAGTATGTCTTGATTCAAGGAAAATAAGAGGAAAAACATAAATCGCCCATAAACTCCCAAAACTGACATTAAAAATATTTTAGTGCATTATCTTAGAATGCTAATTAGAGCTGTCAAGCTGAAGATTTGTTATTCGTATACTACTTTATCCACTGGCCTGAAAATAAGTGTTTTACCTCAACCAAAATATTTTCTAAAAGTGTGTATGTCAGCAATGTCACATACATAGACAACTAGAAAGCAGTGACTGCTTGCACTGCATGTCCAGCCTATCTCAAATCTCAACTCTATTGCACCAGTTTCCACAAAAGCCTATGGCTCCAGTTTCATCCAGTCTATTTTTCTTATCAGTTTATATGAAATACCAACCAAAAACTCTGAAAAAGAAAAGATGGTGGATTAACTGGCTAGGCAGAGGTGATATACCCAGACCATTCGATATGAAAAGCCGTCCAATCTCTGTGGAGATTTGCCTCTGCAAATCCCCATTTTTGGAAGATTGACTCGCACTGAAAATTACTTGGTGACAGGGAGCTCAAGAGTACATAAATAAGCTATCCTAAAAAGAACATATGACTTTGCTTCTTAGCCAAGAGGGTGCTGCTCAGCAAAAAGTGGGAATACAACTCCAGATGGCAGCTTTTCAAACTTCAAAGATAAAGATATTTCTCAAATATCTTGCAGGAGCTGCCTATTATCTAACTGAATAGATCTTCAGGCTTTCAGCACAACAGTCTCTGGCTGATCAATGATACAATGAATCTTTAATAATTTAAGTTATTAAATAACAAAATGGATACCTTTCTGACTCATCCCAAATGCCATAAATAATTAAAGATGTTAATAAGTTCAATGGATTCTTCCTTCATTACTGAAGATAATAAAGATGAGGCCTTTGTTTTTCTGAGCTGTGTGCCTCAGAACAAAACACTTAGATCTAGAAGTGTTAGTGCCACCAGTCCTTGTATCTTTTACCTTTCAAAAATCCGGAATTGAATTACTTTATTTCCTCTATATCTGAAGTAAAATTATACGCAAGAATTGTAGGGAACAACAACTCATACCTACATTTTTGCTTAATGATATTTGTGATATTGGAGGCAATACATGTTCAAAAATATATTCTTAAAGAATAAATTTTACCTTTTGACTAGTCCAGGTAAATTAATCTGTTATCAAAATGTTTGCATTTCTCCCCTAGAAATGCTTGTATTTCTCCCTTTGAATGTATGTAATTGGTGTAAATTTTTGTTTACTACAAGGAACAGCTGGGTATCTGCTGTTCTTTGTTGCCTGCATAGATATCTGTCTGAAGAAGGGGTTTTATTTTCCCATGGGTAAGACGGTTGATACTCATACTCTGGGACAATGTGGACATGAAGGAACATAGATCTTGCTGTCTAAATGTTGCAATGTCTTTAATGATTTTTTTTTCAACATAGACAGAATACCTTATGCCTTTGATGGAAATTAATTTGCCAAAGGTGTCCTAAAAGGCATCTTATATCTCTAAGGTCAAAGATAAAACTATATGCTATACTGACATGGTACAAATGTACATGTAATCATGCTCCTGCCTTTACTAGGTAAAAAGAAAGGAGGGAATTTCATTATATTTCTAGAATATTTTTTTTCTTTTTCCCATCTCCAGTTTTCTCATTAAGGATCAACCTTTGTTTGCTTTGTAAGTTTTTCATCTGGCTCTTTTTTGTGGGAAGTTATCCACAATCCTTTTAGTCACGTATTTTCCTGTTCTCTTTCTAGTATTTGCTTAAGCTAGTTAAGGTTCACAGCTAAAGCACTAGCCATTGGTGACCATGCACTCAAATAACCTGAAGAACATCCTGCAGCCCAGCCTTATCAATGTCTAGTAAAATCCAGCTCTGTGAGGCAATCTGAAAGGTCATTTTCGGACCATCATTTTATATTGTCCATCCCTTCTAATCCCTTTCTTTGACAAGATCCTTGTATCGTATCCAGATGCAAGGTACGAGACAGAGAAGTTAGACATCTGGTCCTTTAGAAATAGCTATTGCAGAGAGCGGCACACAGGAAGGCAGCAGAGAAGGGGCTCAGTGGGATGACACCGTAAGAGAAATACTCTACTGATGGCATTTCTTTCCTGCCCTCCTCATTGCCATTTAGAGATCTTGATGTATGTAAAACAAACATGCTAAAAGTAATCATATTATCTCAATATCTCCTTCCAGAATGTTTGAAGGTCACAGATGAGATAATGAACAAGGAATGCCTAAAGAGTCAAACTGAAAAACTCTCATTAAAATTGCAGTCTCCAAATTACAATATTGAGGTCTAAAGGGTTTTCCCCTTAAGTATTTAAACACCATGAAAAAAGCATATCTTAAAATATTATAAATACCAAATCATGGTTACAAAGAACAAAGAGAATTCAAGAGGTTTAAACTTTCATTAATCAAACAGCAAAATGGCAATCTACATTCTTAAATGACAATTAACTGTGGTTAGTGATATCCTGCATGCAATTTGTTTCTAATATATGCAGTACTTTAAAAATATACTGTTACTAACTTTTTTTATTTATATTAAAGAACAATAGTTTGTGTTCTTCAAAATTAATTACCAATTCACAGAAACAAAGTAACTGATATCCACAAAAGGTGAAAACATAACTTTTATTAGAGGCAACAAGCAACCACAGTCCTTGGAGCTGGAATTCTGCAGACATCACAGGCTAAATGTGTTGGTTCCTGCGCATCTGTCCTTTCAACTCAGTGTCATTTAACCTATATTAGTACTTTTCTTTTATTAATGTTACTATATTACCGCTATTTAAGTTGCACCTGTGTACACATCTCAGATTTATGAGCCTGGATAGACCAAAACCTGTTATCATTCAGAATCTACGAATTGCATACCAAGACTGGACAAAATGAAGATGATATCAGCATTTGTTATCATCAAAATTTAGGACATGTTCCCAGTGAGCAGAATTTAATACAGATTATATTTCCTTTCAGAGAAGAATTGCCTTTCAGCCTCCTTTCACCACAACAGTTCCAGACTGTCAGTTCCAAGTGACTGTCCTGTTGGCAACAACTTAGGAAGAGATACACCTCTGCCTCTAAACTTGCTTTCCTGAATGTTGGTTTCCACATTCCATTTTGAGTTACCTGGCTCTCCTGATATTTTGCCTAATTATTTGGGAAACGAAACTAGAGATTTTGTGTTCTGCTTCAGAACAAAGTTAGATACTTCAAAATAGACTTTTCAGAATCCTCATTTCCTTTATTAGATAAAGTCATCAATATTTACGAGACTATACACTCATTAGACCTATTTATTAGTTGTATAAATAATAGATTGTAATTTTAATGAAAAATATCTATCTAACTACTAAGACAATTTCCATGTTATAAATGCTGCAATTTGCAATATCAGCCATGCTGAATTTCTTTCGAATTTCTTTAAATAATAAAAACTCATATTCTATGACAGGAGAAGAAAATATGTGGACTTTTTTCAATTATAAGTTTTATCCTTCAGTTGAGTAGAATGTCAATAGCATGTAAAATATGATAACCTAATAAATAGTGGGCTAAAAAATGAAAAGATCAGGACAAATTGGGTGACATAGGAGAAAATGTTTTAAATATTTTAGTTGCCTGTGTCATTATCTGCTCTAACATTTGCATATTCACCAGCAGAAATGTTGTAATTCTAAATTAACTGCAAGATTTTGGCTTGCATTTTACCAGCAACATTCCTAAAGCAGTTCTTAATTACAAGAAATTAACTTTTCTTTGAGACATACATGTCTCTTGGAATTTCAGTCTTATTCAGTGTGAGAAATGCTGTTCTGTATTCATAGACAGGGCACCTATACCTATATATATAATCATATTAATTGAACCATTTGTCTGACAGAGGAATCGATTAAAGTTACAAATCAGAGACCTACAGAATTCTCCATTTCATGCGACTAGAAATTTGCTAGGTTATCTCTCACTGTCCACCAAGGAATTTAGTAATTTATAAAGGCTAAGGCATTAACAATAGATGGGTGGGTATGAAAGATGGACGAGAGGGTTAATTTTTAAAGTGTACAAGACTAAAAGAATTACAGTAGCAGAGACAACACAGTAAAAAATTAGTCCTTCAAGGTTATCGTATACATTCATCTTTGCACCAAACAATAAAAAACATCCTAATCTATTTGGTGGCAAGATAGATAAGTGGAAGTGATTTTTTTTTTTTTTTCCAAATGCGTTTTAGTTCATTGACTTGTTTCATGGAAATCTACCATCAAACACAAAACAAAGATAATTTCCTATTCCTTTTTTATCTTCATTTTCTTTTCTCCTAAGTTTTTACCTGCTTCACACCTCTGGCATTGACATGGTAAAGATTTCATGGTGAGGCATCAGCAAAGTAGAATATTAATGTCATGTTCCTTTCCTAAGGAGAGATTAAAAAAAAAAAAAAAAAAAAAAAAAAAAAAAAAAAAAAAAAAAACAACCCAAGAACCAGAAGGAATAATTGTCTATTCTGATTTTTTCTACAACCAAGTCCATTGGAATTTCACCTGCAAGTTCCTCTGTGAAGTTTACAGCTTTGCAATGAAACACAGAATTTTCAGTGAAAAACTGAACTTTTTGTTTCATTGGGATTTTTGGGATAAAGACTTTGAGTGAGAGAGAATCCTGCACATCCAATGATGATTAAAACCCATAATTTTTAAGCAACTGTGCTTCAGTTCTATTCCAAATTCTAAATTTATTTAGATTTATTTCTTGCTACTGAATCTTAGAAGTATTTTCCTCATGCTTTCTCATGTTAGATATGAATGGGATGTAATCTGCCAGTCGTTTAAGGCTTAAAAACTTGGTCAGGTTGATTCATTTGCTTGAAATCAGTTCTGAAAATCTCAGTAATTTTTCTCCTCTTGGTTCAAATATTTCACTTTTTTTCTTGAGAAATCATTTATTAATTAGGTTGTATAATGGTGCAAAGTATTATAAAAAGTATTGTGACACAGTCACCTGTTTTCAGTTGTTCATAACTGTGGAGTTAATTGAATTGCAACTTTTGCCAAGAATTTCCATAAGTTTGCGGTCACTTTTTTTTTCTATGCACAGGGACATGCAACATGTATTTCCATATTTATACCACAATAAAACTGGCCTTCAACAGCTGACAAACATACTAAAAAATGGTAAACATATATATGTAGATAAACAGATAGATTGATAGATAGATTGATAGAATAAAACTCCAGTATAAACAGAAACAGAAAGCCACTAAGGAAATTGTAATAATAATAATAATAGGAAAAAAATACCAGATAATCCTGTGTGGTAATGTCCTTTTTTAAACCTATTTGAAAAATAATTTTAATATAAGTATATTAATCTCTTTAATACTTACATCTTGCTATGTCTCTGCTTACACACATAAATAATATATATGGATTCACACACACATGCAGACACATTCTCTCTCTCTCTCTTATATATATATGTTTTATATATATATATATGTTTTATATAATATATATATACCTGAAAAATTCTTCATGCTATGAAACTTTACATTATTAAACATGAATTATGTTAATAAATTTTGAAACTTTTAGAGAAAGGCATGTCCCAAAAGTTCAGTGAATCATTCAATTTCCAGATGTACTTCCTCCATGTATCAGTAGATTCCTAATATCTTGCAGTCAGACTGTGGAAGGTTTTGTTAGAATTAAGCACTCCAACACAGGATTTAACACGAGATGGAAAGCTTATCTAACCTGACAGTACTCTAGAAATAATTGTTCTGACTTGTCAAAGATGGTACATGCCAGGATACTTACATTATTTAAAATTTTAGGAAGTTTAAAAAAAAAACCAAAAAACAAACCATACCAAACCAACCAACCAACCAACCAACCAAAAAACACAAACAAAAACAAAGAAAAAAATAACCCCCCCCCCCAAAAAAAAACAACAAACCCAAACCAAAACAACCCAACAAAAAACAGAGGGGGAAGAGGGAAAAAAGAAATCTTATAAAGCCCTATGATTAGATTTGAACTGTGCCAAAGGAGAGAGACATAAAAGCAAGAAAGAAAAGAATGCACAGAATCTTATAATATACATAATTTATTACTCATAATCTAGCTTTAACCCTTATCTATCTCTAGAATACTAATTAAATTGAAGGATTAAAATAGAAAAAAATATGATACATGTCAACAATATTTTCCAGGGAGAAACACTTGATGATCTATTAATTGGTTGTACTTGCATTTGCAGAAACAGCCTACAGTTGACTATGAATATCCAAAATGCTTTCTGAAGTTTAAAAAACTTGGTCTATCATTCATAATGTATTTAGTGACAAATGTTGTGTGATATTGAAAAATGTGTTATCTTTTCATGACAGTGGCAACCCCTGGTCTAACATTTTCATAAATGTTTTAAAAAATAAACCAAATCTACACCAACACAAAAAAACCTTCAATATTTTTTTCTTCCAAAGATCTATTATTCTGACCAGTCCTTTTCAGTTTTTAAATATATGGTCATTTTGGTATAAACAGGGCCACACCTGTCCCAGAGATACACAGATTCTCTCTTTTAGATGGAAGGCAACTTACTTGAAAGCATTTAGTTTTTTTCAGGGTTCTGTTTGTTCTTCAAACAGCAAAATGCTTAGGCTTCTGCTAGTTGTGCATGCAATCACATTGACTATTGGCCATTGTGCTTTATCAAGAACTTCAGTTTGTTGGATATATTTTTTAATTCTATGTACTGAACTAACCAAAGTACATGGCAAACACATTCTGAATTTAGTTAGTCTTAGCTAACCATAACCTGGGTCAGAACAGTGAATCTTTGAATCAATTTTTCTTGAGTATTGACAGTTGCGCAGTATCCTGTCTTGTGCTTTTTAAAATTAAAATTACAAAATGTAAATTTAAATATATTTAAACTATAGGGACAGTATATGTACATTATATATGTGTATATATATATGTGTGTGTGTGTGTGTGTATATATATGTATATATTCATTCAGATGCCTGAAAATTATCATCAAGTGGCTTTTGAGAAATGTAGGGTACAAAAACAGCCATATAAGGTTATGATATTTGACATAGGACATGCAAGAGAGCTCTGCCCTTCTGAAGCAGCAACTATAGACACACAAAAATAACCTAGAACTTCTGAAATAATGGCAGATGAATTAAAGCAAATGAATGGCACCTCTGGTGTGTGCATTCAGATGATACTGCTTTTTTGAGCTTTGTTAACTGTATTGGCTCACTACAATAGAAACTTAGATATGTTTTATAATGGTCGCTCTACTGTAGATGCCTGCCTTTGTGAATCTGAAGCAGTCTCCCCATTTGTTTGGAAATGGTTGGATTTTATATGCATGCATATATTCAATTCAATATACATACAATTTATTTCAGTATTTTACTTCCTTTCAGTCTTACTGGCTGCTTCAGAACAGAAAGCTTTTCCATGAGCCACACTCCTGCCCAGAAATCCAACCACTTGCTTCTTAGAAAGAATACCTAAATTTCACACAGACACTGTCTTACAATCCCTACAGTTGCATTTGTCCCTGTTTTTCACTATGGGAGATAGACTGATACCCACTGTGGCTTCTGGTTTGCCTTTATGCACTTTCTTTGACCTTTTGAAAAAAGGTCAAAGAAAGGTCTAGAAATAGTAGATGTCCCTGGAAAAATTTGGTGTGATTTGTATTCAGTCTAACAGTGTTGATATAGACCAAAGCAAGTGCATTTAAATATCACAAATAAAAAATAAAAATTAAAAAAAAGAAAAAAAAAAAAAGATAGAGAAGGAGAAGAAGCAGGTGGAGTGACAAATGCCAAAACAATGACAGGAGAAATAAGGATCAATACTGAAGCAGGCATGACAAGACCCCTGACTGGACAAATGAAACCTGTCTTGCCTGATAAGTAGTGAATTGAAGGCAGGAAAATCAAGAAGAAAGAAGGCCCTGACCTAAAAACAGATGGAAACAAGGCAATCAAAAATAAGATTTGCCTATTGTAATAGGCAATAGGTACAGCTAGTTTGGGCTCATATTAGTTCACTTGGTGCTGTGATGTGTTCTGCATCTGCTTGAGATAAAATACAGTGGCTTCTCATCTTCTGTGTGGGGGCGGCCTTCCACAGTTCCTTATAAACACTGACGGAGGAGCTCACTGGGTGTTCAGAGATGTTGAGTGTCCCTTCAACCCACAGGTGTTTAGCTGGGAGAACCTGAAACTAGAGTGTAACTTGAATGGGTAACATCAAAACCACAATTGCTTTTGGTGGAAATGCAGACAAGGAGCAGAGTGGTTCACTCTAGTGTTTTTCTGGATATACATGGGTAGTATTGAGCCTGATGGTTTGGGTTTTGGGTTTTTTTAAATGTTCTTCTTACAAAGTAGTTTAAATGTGGTTTGTAAAAATAACGAAAAAATGTGTTGCAATCAGTAAATGGGCGTCAGATGCAGATATACCATTTATGGGGCCAATGATATGACAGTCAGACCTAAAGATCAGGATTGTCTTTAAAAATCCTGAATTACATTTATTTCAAAGAATATCATTATCACTCAGAGATGTTATCTTGAGCATTTAAAAATTCTGGAATGAGTGACACAGACTTATCAGCGGTTTGTAACTCTATTAAATTGAAAATATTGTCCAGATGAGTACAGTTGAGCTAATACTTGGAAATTTAACCCTTATCTATGTTTACAGCTTGTTTGTCAAGGGTTCATAATTTAACTAGCTTATTTGTCTAATTTTTTTTGCATGTACAATGTACCAAATTTCTGTGAATGTCTCTGTGTGAGAGAAATTTTGGTGTTAAATTCACAGCAAATATAAAAAGAAATTCTGAGTAGTTTTTAAAAACTAATTCAATAATTATTTGTTCTGTATGACGACTCACAGTAAACTCTGGTAATTCTGCAAGGTCTGAGAAAGTCTGTTTCTAGACTTTATTCAGACCTTGTGTCATTTGGGATTTCTTTTTGAAATTTCTTTTTGCAATAGCAGTTAAAAAAGGTCCATTAATTGTTTTGCATGACCAGTATGGGTGCAATATCACACAATTAACAAAAAATAAAAAAACACATAGATCAAAACCAGCATTAAAATGTAGGCAAGGCTGAGAAATATCTGTAATTTAAATAATTGAAAATTAGAATAATAATAGAAAATTGACATAAATAGACTTTTCATCCAGTCTCAGATAAAATATATTTTTCAGCTCACAACTATTAGAAATAAAATCTTCTTGCTGCTCTATCACTGTAGTGTCTGGGCAGTGGTGTTCTTTATCAAGCCACTCTGTTCTAAAGGAGCCTTGTTTTGGGAGTGTTAAATTTTCTACACTTACTAAAGGCTCATCCTTAAAATGGAACTAGAATAGTTAAATTATTCCTCACTGACTCTTAACATAGTCTGAGTAATGTAATTTGTAATCAGGGGGAACTGTCATAGATCCTCTTCATATTTTGATACCTCAATACAGAGATACAGCATAGAACACACAAAACTGTCTCTTTCACACAGTAATATGTATCTAATGCCATTTCCAATGTCATAGGTCTGGTCCTCAGATGCTGATCCAGAATGATTTAGGTTTTTCACAGGCTCATGCCTAATTTCCAGTTTGGTGTTGAGGTTTTAGATGACTTAAAGCATTTAAACTGGCACCTGAATAGCTGCTTTTGCAACAACTTGCAATTCCTTTGGGCTATCAAGAAACATTTTTCATTTTTTTCTGTGTTTTTCAGCACTGATATAAATACCAAACATTAGAAAGATATTAGGAAGAAAAGAGAATATATTGGTATAAGCAGTATGATTTGTCTGCATATATATGAGAAAAGAGATTACACTATAGTCAAAGTACAATACATATGATAGCAATAGCTCATATAACATATGATAAAAATAAATTATGCTAATTTTTTTTTATCTGAATCAAACCAGTTTCTACTGATGTATTATCTAAATCAAAGTCACTACATTAAACAGAGAAAATTCACATAATTTCAGGCCATTCTGAATGAAGTTACCACTGCAGGACAGAACCTAGTATTGCAGTTTGGTTAGCCTCCATCATCACCTGCTGTCTTTGCTACACATTGGAAAATAAGTGGATAAAATAGACAAAATTTAAGACAAATATAGATATATGATAATCTTCTTTTAAGTCAATAATCTTTAGTTGAAGAGATCAACACAGTAACATTGAAGTCTGCATTAAGAATGCACAGTAGTTAAAATTTCAGTCCTCAGGGAAGGTTTTGACAGAAATCTTACTCACCTAAGGCATACCAGGCTCCTGTGAAATCTGGGTATTTATATTTTATCATTTATAGATTGAAGTCCTGAATTTAGGCTTAGAAATAGCAATTCAGGTTGTGTAAATCATCTACTATTAGAATTAAAATACTCTTCTAATGTTATGAATTCATCTAAGTCCTAGCAAGTACAAACTTAAGCACATTGAAACTCCCTCTTTAGAAACTTTTTTTCTGGAGCAAAAAGCTGATAATGATTTTGCAGAGGTATGTGCTCCAAAATGTAGTTAACTTGGAATTTAAAAATCTCAACCTGAAATTATATTATCATGCATCCAGAATAGGGAGCCAGAAGTACAGAACTCAGAGTCTGTTCCTTTCAAAAATCCTGCCAAGATAAGAAGTGGTAGTGTCCAGATTTTCCAAAAAGACCTTCCAACTAGTTATGTTTAACTACTTGTGCAATACCTGTGTAAAGTCTTTGTTCCAAATGTGTTTCCAAATACTTCCAGAGCCTGGGGCATTTTGCTTAGCTGTAGTGTGTTGGGACACAGAACCAAACTGAAATAAACACAGAAATATATAATGATATGAGGGAAAAAACATCTTCAAAGGGAATTTCAAGAAAATTTGAGTGGAAATTTGTTATTCAGTATATCACATGGAAAAGCTACTTTGGTGCTGCTTTCCACTGTTTAACATATGGAATGATTTTTTCTTGAGTTGATGAATTTTATTTCTTCCTTTTTTCTTTTGTCTTCTCTTAAGACATTTGTTTATTGTGAATTCACCCCGTGTCCCCAATAATTACCTGAGTGTCTGAGGGGTTCTCAAGTGCCAGTTTGAAAGGATTGAAAAAAAAAAGTGAAGCAAGACCATCTCATAAATATGCACAGAAACAAAGAGCTATCTTGGAATTAAACCAGTTAAAAAAAAAAAAAAAAACAAACCAAAAAAAACCAATTAAAGTATGACTTTAATTGTTTGACTGCTAAATCAATCTCTGTCTAACAAAAAAGGCCAGCATTTAATCCTGTGACTTGGAATACAGACCAGAAATGTTTTGACAATGGTTGTCTATGGCTGTCAATATCTTATCTGTGTAGTATTGTTATCACAGTCGCTGTCTTTGCCACAGCATTACTTTACTCAAGGTTATTAGAACCTAGATCAAGTTTCTATTAGATTAATACAATGAAAGTAAAATAAAATATACACCCTTGTAGAAAATTATCTAGAAAATGAGTTCCTTCAGACTGTAGTCTCAGGAGAAATATTTTACTCCAAGGCATAACTAAATAAACACCTGTTAACAGACTGCAGCTAATGCTAATACTTTAAAATTCACTGATATTAGCCCTAAACAGTGCTCAGAGAATTGAGATGAAACAGATTTATTAAAAAAAAAAAAAGAAAAGGAATTAAATGGAACTCTTACAGCACAACTGAACTTTAATTGCAGCTTTAGAGTTCTATAATATATATATCTGAAAGTTGATATGACCAAATATGCCACCATATAAGGTCACTAAATCTGCATAAGCTTCTCATCACATCAGACCTTGGTACAGAACCTAGAATGAAAGAAGGTTCACTGCATTAGCAGCTCTTACACCCTTACCATCTGCCCGCATAATACAAGATTAACTAGCATTCCTTTTCCTGTTTTAAACAGGAATTTGTGCTTTGCACCTTGATTAGGCTGTATCTTTTTTTTTTCTTTTTTTTTTTTTTTAAAGCATTTTTATTATTTTCATTATTTTTCTTCATCTCCCCCAGGAAATTTTTCATTGTAAATTACTCAGGGATATATTTTTTCCCAGAGGACATTCATTACTCTTTGTAATTCTTATTGTGATGTCCTTTTAATAAATGGTCTATTTTTTTTCCACCAACCCAGGGAACCTAATTATCTAAGTAATTGAAGCCTCTGTTCACTATTTTTGTTTTATGATGATAAGTACTCTAAGGACTGGAAAAGGGAGAGTTTCCATTTCTGGGCATTTTTCTTATATTCTTTCCTGCATGTTATCCTTCTTTTTTCACTGGTTTATGAATTTTTATTATGTATCATTTCCATATTTCATCATCAAATGTAACTACCCTCTATAATATTGAATATAACCTTCAATATTACGTAATTTTATCCCTTTAAGTAGGTTTAAAATACAATGCAATTTAATTTTAAACTAGTTTTCTGAAAGATAAGACAGAGATTATTACTATATATACAAAAGTATACAACACATAGAGGGAATATGATGGAGGTAAAGATTAAAAACTTATAGATAGAATATTTCTTAAAAATAAACCTAATTAAATGAAATAATGTCATAATAATGCACAGAGATCCTTAGTGGAAATTTATCTAAGAAGTATAGTTTACATGTAACCTTAACACACTCAATATGTTCATATTTTTATTTAAAATACAAAGAAGTATGGGAAGTTTGTGTATTATATGCTATAGAAATACTTCATAAATACATTTCCACATGGTGTGTAAGATAAAAATTATATAGATTGTATTTTTTTTGATAGGAATGTGGGTAGGTGTTAGTGTTGATGGGAATGTGGATATGTGTTAGTGTGTGGGCAGCAATTTTCAAAAAATCTATTCAGCATTGTCCATCCTACCCTGTTTAATTACAAAATCTGACATTTTCATAATGTAAATTGTTTTTTTAACTTCTGTTTTATATGTATCAATTTATACCCTAAATTGTTTTTTCACTTCTGTTTTATATTGTATGAATTCATACCCAACATAAAAGCTAATCCAGATGCAATCATACTCACAGGATGGTGGTAATTCAGAGCATTGTTCTTAGTTTTAGTTTCATCCTTTTATTTACTTTTCCATCATTAAAAGTGACAATTTCAGAGCCTTCCTGAGGTTTTGAGAAAAAAAGACCATACTTAGTGATAGTCATTCATCCCAGCATGGGAAAGAAAATGAAAAATCCAATACCAACAATCAGAATTAAGAAATCCTGGAAAAATTATCTATAACATAAATTGAGAATCAGATTACTAAAAATTTACTATATTGCATATATTACATAAAGTTAAATAAGGAGGCATATATTTTATAAAGACCTAATAGGAATGGCAGAATTAAAGGTTATTTTAAACCATGATTCAACATCTGAAATGTCATTTAATCAAGACTAATTCATGAATGAGGAGGCAAATCTGTGTGAAACCCAGCTCAGAGCAAACTTACTTGATACTGATGATCTCACTAAAATACCTGGAAATTATTGTAGAAATTACAGTGTCTAAATAAGTTAATATGCCCATTCTCATTACTTGTGCTCTCATTTAAGCCTTACTGCAGATTCCATCTGCTAGTAGATGACCACACTTTAAAAGTCAGCTCTTTTTGGCCTCATGTCTGAGAGGATGTATTTTTTTCAATTAAAGTGTCATTAGGTCTGACAGATGAGCCATACCTGATGACAATTAGGAAAGAGAAACAAGTGACATACTCCAGCTCACTTTTGGAATCTCTGTTTAAGGGCACATGAAAGCAGTGCTCTGGGAAGCATAGCAGAAGCTTGATTTATTCATCTATGTAAACACTGAACTAGGAATTGTTCTTACTGAAAGATCCTTTCAGTATAAATGAAGAATAATTTCCTTTCAAGAGACAAGACAGAGCTTAGATAGTAATTTTTACACTTTGGATGTTTTTAGCTATCCTTAAGCTGATCACTACCTTGTGCTACACTGACTTCCATGTCACATGAGACACTGGAGAGTCCAAAACTAAATTAGAGCTAGACTCAAAACTGTGGATCAGTTAACCTCTGAAGTTAAGGCAATAAGTGAATGTCATGAGGTGGGGTGAGCCTGGGACTTGACTAATTTAAGTCTACCCATTCTCTTCAACATCTGTCTTACCTTTTTTGAGGAGCAGGGTGGTTTTTTTTAATCTAAATAGTGATTTTTCAATGCATAGAAGTACCTGATCAAAAACTCTTAATTAAAAGAAGAAACTGGGAGAACTGAAAAAAACCCTCTCAATGCAATTGTGAAAATTGATGCCATATTTGATCTGAAGCAGAACAGTAGGAAATTAATTTTTCTCTCACAAAAAAAAAAGTCAATACCCAAAACAAACAAAATTAAACAAAAAATTTCCAAGCAAGAAGAAAATTGAGCAGCTTAGACTTGAAGAATTTAGAGACATTTGAGATCCTGCAGAGTACCCCCTTTGGCATCCAGCTGCTACTCTAGAAGTCTTTGTGCATCCCACAATGACCTGTGCCATGTATTACAAATCCTATACAGATATCCCAGACACTGTCAGTCTTATAAAATAATTTTAGATGAGTATGGTTAGACTATTAAATGTAACCTGTAGTGTTGATTCTAGCATAAACATCCAGACACCCTTTATTGCCATGGATTTTTACTTTTATTAAAAATTTCTAAACCATCATGAAAGTTGATATATTTTGACTGTTTTCTTTAAAATTGAGATTAAAGATTATGAGATAATAGTGCCAAATTCAGTGAACTACATGTTCAGCCAAAAGAACTAGGTCTTTAATGACTGAGGTTTTGCCAAGACCTGATCAATTCTTTTGTGTTTCTGCAATGCACAGGAAAATGCATAAATCTAAAAGAACACATCAAACAGTTCTTGAATGTTGTATGATGTATCATCGTATTAACACATTTCTTAATTCTTGTATCTGCTTATTCAGAAAATTTTCATTACCAAAGGAAGGGAAACTGATACTTTAAAATAAAAATATAAATCAGACTCAGGATTTTATAAAAAATCTAATTTATCATAAAAATGAATGCAATAGTTAAATAAAGGAAATTCCAGGGAAAATGGCTCTTTGCTTCTCTGGTGCTGGAGAAAAGACTTTTGTAAGGTCAGTGCAAACTAGTTCATCTAATTCCATGATTGATGCATGACTGTCCTGTAATGGTTTTGCTGTTTTCAGAACAGCTTATTTTGTGAAAGATGACACACAGCCTCCCTTATTAGGAGTCTTCAGAGTCAGTCTAACGAAGGTGAAAGTATATGTGTCCTACAGTCGGGCAATTTTTTTTGCATTGCTGCTAAGAAAAACCTGAAAAATTCTGTGCCAGTCTTTCAAAACAATAGTCACAGCTACAAGAAAATCAACATCTGTTGTGTGTTTTCCCTTTGTTTCTTCTAATCGATCCAGCAAATCTTTGCCAAACATTTGTACAGTGTGCCATAGAAATGTCACTTGAGGGTGAAAAACACTGTCGCTTTATAAGTAAATGTCATTTTGCAAGTAAATATCCTTGAGTAGGAAAGAAAATGACACTAAGAAAAGAATGGTTAAATGCTGATGATACAAACAAGAAGTAGAGCATGTAATGAAGATTCCAGGTAATTTGTACCCCATCTGTCTGATGTCTTGATGGCAGTAGACAGAAAAGGAAGTGTTAGTCCTGGGTTCTCAAATAATCTCAATATTGGAGCTTTATCTTTCAACAAAAATCTGTAGCAGACAATGTTTCCACCTTAGCCAACCATGGCAATTGAAATTATTCTCCTTTTCAATTCCTTCTCTTCCTACCAAATCTTAATTTTAAGTAATTTTTTCCTCTGTTAGAATCATATAATCATAGAATGTTCTGGCTTGGAAGGGATCTTCAACAATACCCAGTTCTAATCTCCCTGCCATGGGCAGGGACACTTTCCACTAAACTAGATCACTCAATATCCCATTCAACAGGGCCTTGAACACTTTCAGGGGTGGGGCATCCACAACTTCTCTGTTTCAGTACCTCATCATACTCAGAGTAACAAATTTCTTCCTAATATGTACCACAAATTTCACAGAATTACAGAATTTGCAGAGTATGCTGAGGTGAAAGGGACCCACAAGGATTATCAAGTCCAGCTCCTGACCCAGCACAGGACCATCCCCTACAGGGACAAGCAGCACCTTGTCGGGGTCGGCTGTTACTTGTCTCTGCCCCAGCACGGAAAAAGGTGGTTCTGGGCAGGCCGTGCTTTGAAGAAGGAGTCTGGACTCTTGCTTTTTCAGTCTTCAGTTGTGTTTATTGTTTCTTATCTACAAAGCTTTTCTGTCTGTCCAGCTGAGGTCTGATCAGCAAGACAGCCAAGGACACTCTCTCCCACCCACGGGGCGGTTGTCTCTTTTATTATAAAAGTACGTATTAGATATTTACCTTCTATTTCCAATACTTTTCACCCTTGTTAGCAAGTGCACCTTCACCATGAACCAATCCACACATGCCAACATCATCCTGAACATGGATGCCAAGAAGAAGAAAGAAGAAGGGTAGGGCATGCCCGAATCCCTCCATCTTGGGACTCCTCACCCCCATGTACAGGATTCCAAATCCCCCTGTACAAGGTTCAAAACCCCCCTGTACAGTGCTCCAAAATTTTTCCCTTCACCCTGTGATTCCTACTACTATGCTACTTAAACTTTTGTGACCTGTAATTCTTCATATAAGGTTGGCAATTTGCTCCATGAATTAAGATTGAATTTCCAGGTGTCTTTGGCTTCCTGCCAGGGTCTCCGAGCCCCTGCCAGGGCTTTGAGACATCCAGGGCATCCAGAGAGATGCCCTGGGTTCTGACAGCACCTCTGTATTCTTTCCATGTCATGTGACCTTGCTTCCACTAGGACATCCACTATTCTTTTTTGCCATATTTCCAAGAGAAGATTCCTCTTCAGCCACACTGGTCTTCTGCAGACCTGCTTGACTTCCAGTATTTGGGAGTTGCCTTCTCCTGTGCTCTTAGGAGGTCTGGTAAACAGATATGAGGGAAATAGAATGCATCGTTAGAAAAGGAGTGGTTGTCACATACACTAGGTGTTCACACGTGAGAAATGGGAGTGTATCAGCAGAACTTGCAGAGAAAACTTGACCCTAACTCTCTTATGCTGTAGTTTAGGTCTTCAAAGCGCACACACACACACACACACACACACACACACACACACACACACACAAAATTATGGCTACACCGTGTGACCTTTGTTAACTGCCAAATCAAGAACATAACCTGAGAACAGTTCATATTGATTCAAATGCAGCGTGCATGCATGAAACACAGAAAATTATTCTTGTCTACAATTTCAGCCCTAAGCTCACACAGCACTTGAAGTATGTCACTGTGCCAGTTTTAGATTGAGATCTACCCATATGGCTTCATCTATCTGCACAGGATAAAATGTTTATTGAGGAATAGTAACATAAAATTAAAGGGAAGAAAAACCCTATAGCATTGTCTTCTTCTGATAGCAACATAATGGTAAATTAACACTGTCAGAAAACAAATTTAATATCAATATTAATGATTAAAAAATTCTGAAGACAGTCAGAAAAACAAAATTTAATATAGCAAGTTTTCTTGAAATACTGTTGTAGCTTTTAACAGAATTAAAAGTTGCATACCTGGCTTCAATCTAGAAAATTAATGCTATCAAAGAGTTTTCATCGAGATTTTGAGTTTCTGCTCAGGCCAGGAATAGACTTCTAAAAAATTATTAATATTGGTCCTTAATTTTCTATGTTTTTATAACTTTAAATGGACTGGCAGGCACGTCATTCTATCTGTGGATTATTTTTGATACTGTGTATAGGTGGAGAAGTTCTCAATATATGGTGTTGGTCATCCAAATTTTTCTCTGTCTTTTAGTGTAAGATCTGCATTTGGTAAATAACGCTACCATATTTTAGTAAACATTTTAACTCTTATTCAGACTGTCTTTCTGATACACAACACAAGGCTCATTTGACACAATATCTTCATAGAGAAAGCTCATGTAATTCATAAAGTTATCTTATTAGTTAATGAGTTGAATACCTGAGACTGTGAAAAAAACAGATAAACAAACCAAACCAAACCAACAAAAACCCCAAAACAAAACAAAAAAGCACACATAAAAACCCTCCGAAAACCAAAGAAAGGAAAACCACAAACAAACCAACACAAACAAAACAACAAAACAAAACAAAAGAAACCCTAAAACAAAACAAAACAAAAAACCCAAACAAAACCTTCCCAATCAAAAATTCATGCATTAGTGAAAAAACACTAAGTAAAGAAACTAAGCCAGCTCCTAAAGTGAAGCTAATTGGCCCAGATGGACTGTTTTTCATGAGATTGATCAAGCTTTGTCAAAGTCTTAGACTACTGTTGTAGAACTCAAGTTGACCTTTGGACATATCTGATCCCAATGATCATTCATTTGTACAGAATTTCAAGTGACATACCAGCACAGTTTTTCTTCAGTGACTGCCCTATGTTTTTAATGGAAATAATGCTTCAGCACCCATCTGTAACTATCTGTTCAAAATTTCTTTGGTAAGCAACTAGTTCAGCACTTCCAATAAAGCTTCCAACTTGATTGAAAACTAAATTTTATAATGCTGGCATTTGTTTGTTTGTGTGTGTGTGTGTGCGTGTGTGCTTCTGTGGACACCTAAATGAGTGGAATAAATTTCTGTAATGAATATGTAGTTTTCTAAAGAGAGATGCAAGATAAAGATGGAGTTATATCAAATTTTGTTTATTCGTTTATTTTTTCTTACAAAGAGACCTTTCATTAGCATACTAATTCTGTAAAAAGGGGAAAATATTTTAATTAAATGCTTAAGTCACTTTATCCCTGTGGTGTATGGAATGATAACAAAATAATACTAAATGGGCTTGTAGGTGCAAACAAAATTTCAATAGGTAAGCCAGATTTTAAAAAGTATCTCTGACACAAATCATTGAAAAACAGGTCTGGCATAAGAATTTAGGAGTGGTTGTGGCTTAACCCAGTTAGGCAGCCAAGCCCCACATAGCCTCATACTCAGTTCTTTGTATTGGCATGGCAAAAAGAATTAGAAGTGCAAAAGCAAAAAACATTCACGTGTCAAGATAAAAGTGGTTTAATAAATGAAGCAAAACCATCTGTGCAAGAAAAGGAATATAAGCATTTCAGTCATCACTTACCATGGGCAGGCAGATGTTCAGTCATCTCTAGGAAAGCAGGGTTTCATCCCATGCAGTGGTGACTTGGTAAGACAAATGTCATAAATCTGAATGTCCTCCCTTCCTATTCTTTTCCCCAGGTTTTATTTCTGGCCACAACTACAAATGGCATTGGATGTCACCTGGGGTGAGCTGCCCTAGTTGTGTCTCCCCACAATCTGTTTTCTACCTTCGCCTAGTTACTGGTTGGGAAGTTTGAGATAGAAAAGACCTTGATGCTGAGTAAGCACTGCTTAGCAACACCTAAAAGATATCTGGATTTTTCAGTTTTGTTTTAATCTTAGATCCAAAACCTAGCTCCATACTATGACAAAAATTAACTTAACCACAGACAAAATGGAGACTAAAGTTAGTTTTATGGATTTATTTCTGCTTTACCAGTTTCTGACTAAATTTTTTAAGTAAACATGGGTGTAAATCCCCAGCACCCAGCACTAGAAACCAAGTTAGATACCTTCTTGGAAGAGAAGGAGTAGTTCTGTGGTTTTCGTTCTTTGAACAGAAAGAAAAGTAGACAGAAAAGTAAAAGATAATCACTCTATCTAGTAGAGTGGAAACTCAGTGACAGTTGAGAACTTTCTAACTTCTTTGCTGTAGTGGATAGAGGAAAACAAGAACTTATGAGGGTGATTAATGCTGTCATCAGAGAATTGTCATAGAGGATGAATCATTTGGCCTGAGTTCTCTTCATAATCAGCAGGGGGATAAGAAGAAGCATTCATAAACAATTTATCATTGTACCTTAATGTAAGTACCTGAGAAAGCTGAGGTAACTTCTGCTCTGACAGAAATTATATCTCTGCATTGTTTATTAGTGTTTATTATTTTAGACATCTGAGAGATGCTGAAGCAACAAATACCCTACTAATTGTTTTTATAACCAAGAACACCATCTTAACAGTTTCAAAATTACAAAATCACAGAATGAACCAGGTGGCAAAAGACCTTGGGGATCATCAAGTCCAACCTATGACCTAACCTAACACCTCCTCATCAAGTTAACCATGGCACTGAGTGCCACATTCAGTCTTTTTTTAAACATGTCCAGGGATGATGACTCTACTATCTCCCTGGGCACATGATTCTAGTGTTCAATCCCTCTTTCAGAGAATTTTTTCTGACATCTAACCTAAACGTCACCTAGCACAGCTTAAGACTGTGTCTTCTGGTTCTGTCAGTTGCTGCCTGGTAGAAAGAGACCAAACCCCATTTGACCACAACCAACTTTCAGGGAGTTGTAGAGAGTGACAAGGTCACCCCTGAGTCTCCTTTTCTCCAGGGTAAACACCACAGCTCCCTCAGTCGTTCCTTGTGTTCCAAGCCCCTCACCAGTCTCGTTGCCTCCTCTGGATGTGCTCAAGCATCTCAATGTCCTTCCCAAAGCAAGGGGCCCAGAACTGGACACAGCACCCAAGGTGTGGCCTCACCAATGCCAAGCGCAGGGGAAGGATGAGCTCCCTGCTCCTGCTGGCCACACTATTCCGGAAACAGGCCAGGATGTTTCAGGCCTGGTGGCCTTCTTGGCCACCAGGGCACACTGCTGGCTCATGTTCAGCCAGCTGTCACCAGTACCTCCAGGCCCCTTTCTGCCTGGGCACTGTCCAGGCACTCTGTCTCAGCCTGTAGTGCTGCAGGGGGTTGTTGTGGCCCAAGTTCAGGACTCAGCACCTGGACTTATTAAACTTTATCGTTTTTGACTCTGGCCATCTAACCAGCCCATCTGTCCAGGTCCCTTTGCATACCTCTCCTACCTTCCAGCAGATTGATAAACTGCAAATTTACTAATGATGGACTTAATCCCCTCATCCAGATCATCAATGAAGACATTAAACAGGACTGGCCCCAGCACTGATCCCCAAGGGACACCACTAGTGAATGGCTGCCAGCTGGGTGCAGCACCGTTCACCATCAAAATATAATCTATTTTAAAATATGTTACAGTATAATACTTTGTAATGTTTATTTCTTTGTTTTATTTAGTTAACAGTTCATGTAAAGTTTATATAAAACTGTGTTCGAACAGGGTATGTTTTCTTTGTACACTCACCTGGAGGAGGATTACCTTCATCTCAGTTTTGGTACTGTTTTGTCCTGGGAAGTATATTATTAATACATGAGTGATTATTATGTTACTTCAATCCTTTCAATTCTTACTCCAAACTCTATGAGACTACAGGTCATATTCCACTGCTTTCTGTATAATAATGCTTCGTTTCATTCTCCACATTGTATCAAATATAAATCTGTCTTCAGAAGACAGCTGTAACAGCTGTTTCACAAATATCAGTGTTATCCTGAGAATTTACCAGTGGTCAACTTGTAGTGGTAAATGTATTCTCACAATACCATGGGATCTGCTATTTGGTAAAGAACAGCCTGCCACTGGAATGCTCTCTTCTGCTGGCCAGGCATACCAGAAATGACCTGAGTTTTGTGGCACCTAGTCAGGTGGGAATGCTTAGTTAATAAAAAGGAACATAAAATTATCAAAGAAAAAAACAATGGATTGAATGGTGACCTCTTCTATTTCACTGCTAAGAGCATTCGCATTCTTATTGTCCAGTACTATTTTATGCACATAGAGTCATTTAAATTCTTCCTTTAAAAGATTTCACTTGTCTTTACTTACGTTATCTATATCCTTTGTAAATGAAGACATTTATATCTTTGCTACTTATTTCACTAATACCAGATAAAAGATTTGCTGCTCATGTATTTGTACTGAGCTTGTCATTTTATATTATGACATAACATGACATTTTGCCTCTGTGGTACTTTTGATAATGTCAAATAAAAGCACAGAACACTGGAATTTGTAGTTAGACATTTTCTTCTCTCTCACCCTAAAGGCATGGAACCATTCAAACACGCAAATTATTTGTGAGAAAATATATTAAATAGGGTTAATTGACATCAACAAACAATATGATGAAACTACAAAAGACACTTTTCTTCAAAGTGAAGCAGATGGTTTACCTTTTAGTTACAGTTTTTGCATGCTAATATTTTGTTATCTTGTCATCTGGATAATCAGAAGCTAAGATATGCTTGCAAAAGAAGCCAATCAGTAAAAAAACCCCAATTTTTTCAAATTAATTATTCACTAAAAGCAGTATGCTGAATAGAATAGCTTTTAATAGTAATGTACATGTAAAGAGAATGCACTGTCTTTGTACTAAACCAAAACATGAAAAATAGCACAAAGAAGACTCTTTAACAAAACCTAATTGAGGATAAACCTGTCACATTAAAGCATGTTCTTGGCAAGAAGGTTATGTACAAAACCTTTCTCTGATTAATCTAAAAGTTTAAACTGAAGAAGTACCGTATAATTGCTTATTATGATGAGCTTCTTCCAAAATCTTAAGGGAGAATATAATTTGCACAAACATATGCTAGTTTTTAGATTGCTTAATATTTCTTACAGGAAAATGGTTAGAACATTAATGAAAAATAACAACAGATAATTTCATTATAGTTAACACAGTCATAAGCTTTTTATTTGTTGGTATGGGAAATGTTAATTGCCACAATATATGAAAAGAAATTATTCTGAAATGCTTTTGTCTCACATTTTATTGAACCTAGAAGAAACGTACATTGTGAAGCATCATATTGATTTCTGTCTTTTAAAGATTTTTTTAAATTCACATTTATCCAGGGAAAATAAATGTGTTTTATTATGATAAAATCATTGAATGCCATATATTTTTATTAACATGTGTTAATAAAATGTATTAAATAAATCTTAAAATTTTACATAATTTAATAAATTGTAAATATTTAGCAGTATAAGACTAGAGATAGAAAATAACATTCCTTCAAGTTACAAGAATAGGAAATGTAGGTGTAATACTTGTGTTAGCTGGAAAAATGCCTCCTCTAACCTGATTGTATTTCCTACCTTTTTCTGGTTGGTAGAACTAAGAAAGAAAGGATTGAAAACAATCTCTTGAAGCAGATCATGTCAGAATGCATCATCAATATAAGTTTATGTATTGTTTTGTAGTAAGAGATAACCTATCGACCATTTGATAACTGGTACATGAGATCAACTGTTTTTTTCTTTAATGTGGCAGTGAATTTTTCATCAAGAAAATGCCTTCAAACATTTCTCATAGGACAAGACACCAATAGCAAAAATTCTATATGAATGGTCAACCATTTTTCTAACCTGCTATTTAGCAACAGCAGGGACTATATGTTATTTTAAAAGTTCTTTCCTTTTCATAGATTTAAAAGGTATTGTCAGCAGAAATACATTTCTAATCATTTAGAGAGTGGATTGACTCAGTCTAATTTTGACATTTCTTCTAAGCCTGAATAATGTGTATTCATCAGAATAAGAACAGACCAAAGCTCCAAAGGTATTAGAAGAATTTGCAAGAAAACTAGGTTTTCACCTCCTTGAAGGTCTAGGTTCTTCGGAATGTTGTCTTACATGCCTTTGTTTATAAATCTAACTTGGGATGTGAGACGGAAGAGAACCTCACTGTACCTAAATCTAGGTGCTTTCCAGGGTCTGTCTAGAACAACATACAGTCTTCAGTGAAAGTGTCTCAGGTGTCTGTTGCTGTTATTGGTCTTGTGGTTATCAGGGTTGTGGTTGTTGCTGTTATTATTATTATTACTATTATTATTGTTGTCATAGGGGACCATGACATGGTGGTTGAACTTTGGGGAGGTATTACATTTTGTATATATTACTGTTCTGAATTTTCTTTTAATTGAAAAAGACGCAAAGTTAAATAAAGTGCTAAATTAACTTATTTTCTTCTTGAAATGCACATCAAAATACTCTTGGCGAACTTCAATATACAGATTCTCTAATACTAAGACTAATACACCAGTGAGAGAGAAAAAAAATAGCGCTGTAAATTCTCAAAAAATTCTGCGGAAGATCCAGGCAATAAATGTCCCTGTATGAGCATGAATAACAAAATAACAATTTGTGAACATTTTGTTTTAGTCTAGTTGCCAATCTTCTTCTTTACTCTCTTGAACTGCTTCTAAATCATGAAATTCACAACACTTTTCTGTATCATAGTCTTAAGTTGCAGGAAACTTGTAACCAGTTAACATGACTCAGGAAATATTTCAAAGTTTCGGACTACCTTTAGCTGAATAGCTTTTCAACAAAATCATAAAACAATACTAAAGCTTCAGAGTAAGAACTTTAATTTTTTTTGCAATACTATGTGTCAGCTAACAATATCAGATGAGGTGCATAGACCATGGTATCTATATTAGAAGTGGGGGATGTGTATATCACTATGGACTTGTGTGAGGATCACAACAGGTGAATTTATTTTTGTAGGTAATGGTGGTCTGGCATCACTTCCATTCAAATCCATTTTGTGCATGGTAGATGGAATATTAGGGATGACATTGTCTTCGTGTTTTAAGAAGTAATGTAGATCAAATGTATTTTAGAATTGTATATGTGTCACAACCCTTTGAAATCAATGGATTATTGCTAGATTTTAAGTATTAAAACTATAGTTTATTTGTTTCAAAACATAAGCAAGTAACTCACCTTATATTACAATTCACTCTGGTCATAGAACTTACGTCTTCCAAATCAACTATTTACACTATTCATTACTGTTGCCATCTTAGTCCATTTTTACAATTTTTTTTGTGTACATTCTTTTTCTGTGTTAAGCAACACTTTCCTAAAAATGTAGCAAAATATGGCTATAAACTATGGACATCTGACTTTATTGTCTTCTATTATTTCAATAATTTATCACTGTTGCTCTATTCATTGTTTAAAATTCAATCTAAATTAGGTAAAAACTATCCCCTGTAGGGCTGTTGATGCAGAATTTAGGAATGTAACAATTTACTAAATCAAAAATCTTTCAACTTTGTATCCATTCTACAAGCCACAAAGAATTCCCAGTTAATACCAGGTTGTTTAAACAAGCTGATATCATATAATCCAGAAGCATAATCTTATTAACATAACTTGTCCTCCTTATAGCTTCATACAAGATGCTATTTATCTTTCTCTTTTCTCTTCTTAGAGGTTCTCTGTACAGTGTACCTGTTGCATTATCGTTTCAATATTCCTATGCATATGCTCCCTTATTTCCTGAAGATGTCAATTTATTTCTTCACATTTCATTTTTCCTAACTTGTAAGAGCACAACAGAACTTCCAAGATTTCTTGTAAATCTTTCTGACATGTGAGAACTGGAGTATGAGGTGATTATATAGGATTTAGATGTTTTTTCCCAAAAAATAGTGCCTTCAGAATGGTCTAAGAAATCACATGGTAAAATGCTTTGCTTTTAGATTAGATTCAAATACTTATTTTTATTTTTCTAGACACTGATATTTGGTTTCCATCATGCTGAATCTTCATGCTGCCATTCCATGCTCAGAATGCATTTCAAAGCAGAGGCAATTTCTCCTAAGGGTGCTCTCCAACTTGAGAACTGAGCAGAGTTCTAAACCCACAGATCATAAAAACAACTACTTTGAACACTCCCAAAACAAAAAACCCTGACTTTCAAATGTAATACTTCAATTTTGTAGTGATTTGAGGGGTTGGGGCAGGTTCTATTTGCTTTCCTTTTTTTTCCCCCTGTGTAGATGATAATACTTGCACACATATAAGCCAGTGTTGCAAAAGTTTTTAATAGGATTTTGACAAAAATTGATAGCTAGTTTTGACCTCTAACGCAATACATTACTAGACAGGCACGCATGGAAAAAAGGTTCACTTCAAATATTTCTTGTCACCATTCCATCAGAAAACTACAGCTATTTCTATATCTTTTCTTAGTACCTAAGGACTCATTTTACTTTACAGCTCCTCTGAGAATGCCAGTTTGTAACCTTTCCAGATACAGCAAATGAAGGACAGCTCAGAATGAATTAGAGTAGGAGCAGAATACAGAGAAGAGAGACTTTGCCTATAATCCTCCAGCTATCTCATCACAGAATCATAGAATACCAGATTGGAAGGGACCTCAGTGATTCTCTGGTGCAACCACCTTTTATTCTGACCTCTCTTTGTTTTCAATCACCTTAAAATGGCAAAGGAAAAGGGCCAAATCCTGTCTCTGCATTATATACACATCTCACTGTAATTTATCTGAAGGCAGAACTAAGGCCCAACTTTCTTACAGTTGAATCTATTAACATTTAATATAGGACATCTCCCTTTCTCCTCAGGTCTTACTTCTCAAATTTAATCAAAATCAGTTTTTTAAAAGTGTCTAATCTTATCTTCTATCTTTTCACATGAATGCCCTGGCTCTGGTACTTTTTTTCACTATCTTAAGATGTTATTGTCCATTTCTAACTTTTGTGTACATGATCATCTTTTCCTTCACTTCCCAGTCTATTTTGCTAGACTTTCTTGTTTTCTTTCCAGCTGTCCTAGAAGTCCTCAGTACAATTGCCAAATTTACTCCTTCTTGTATCTGAAGTGTCTAAATTTCCCTACTAGACACTTGTTAATTTTAATTGATAAAATTTTAGCTGCCTGGGATGGAAAAGCTTACTAAACAGTCATGCTTAGGTGTTAAAGCACTTATGTTATGCCTTTTTCTAACTCTAATATATAATTAAATTATTTTGTGTATTTCAAAAAAAGTAATCAAACAAAATACATTTTTAGTAGTATATGTTTTAAAGAATTGACTAAAGTGATTTTAAAACACATATTCCTACTCTCAATAAGTTCTTTATATTTGTACCTCCTCAGCTCTTACAGAACCACTAATTGCTCTATAAAACAATAAGAAATGAGCCAATACCTTGTGTATTCACAAAAGTAATGTTCATATAACATTCCATAATTATTTTTAAGGCATTTAATTTGTCTTATGTGTGTGTATAAACATAATTTTCGGCTGTAAACAACCTTTTCTGTCTATCTGGAGAGAGCAGGTAAGTAAGTCTCAGATTTTTGAGATTTCTGGTACAGTAATTTCAGAGATGTATTTCTTCTGTCAGTAGACACCAGTAATTGCTGCAACTGATGTTTCATCCATTACACCAGCTCGATTTCTCAGACAATGGATAATTAGCTAGACTTTTCTGCTGGATGATTACTTCTATCTTTTGAGGAATCTCATGCTATAATGGACAAAATGTCATGAATAATGAGGTATTATGTTGGTGAAAGCTACATCACTAAAAAGTATATTGTTCTTGTCTTTGAAGGAGGAAAGTCTTTCATGCATTAGTGGTTTCAGTTCTGTTTCATGTCTTGCTTTAGAGAGAAGGTTAACACTATCTAGAAAATTAAAAAGTGAAGATAAATCTATATAAAGCTTATCTTATATCTGAAGAAGTTGAAATAAAAGGACTGCTTCAATTTTAAAAATCTTCAGTATGCTCAGACAAAGTTTGTCATTTAATCATGCATGAGGATTTTTTTGCTTCTTAAATGGCTTGTTATAATATTATAATTGTATTAGGTGACTCACATTTATGAAATTACTTTAGGATATTGCATTATATATTTCCAAGGATGTATTTTTACTAAGTGCTGCCTATTGAGTTTATTCACATTATCCCATAGATACGGATGAGGCTTTTATTGTCTGTGTGAGAGGTTTGAAATACAGAAACAGACTCTTTCAACATGTGCTCTGCAGCAAGTACACTGCTGTACAGCATCCCCTGGATCACTGCATATTTTACACAGAGAACAGAAAATGTGGAGTACTCTCAGTTTCTCAGTAATCTCAGTTTCTTCTGAACTAGAAAAACAACAGCAATATTTTTGTGTTCATAGAAGTCTGCACAGAGATTGGTACCACTGAGCAAGCAACAAATGGCAAGGCAATGACAACTATTGGGTTTTCACTCTGTTATAAGAGTTCTTGTTGCCATGTGGTACGTCTTTTACTTGGAAATGCTTGCAACCTTGAAGACACAGGGGAAAAACAGAGTGAGAGAGAGAGGTTTAGTATGGGAAATATGTGCCATTGATAACTCCTTTTGACTTTCTCATCATTCCTTGAAAATTTTTGTTCATTTTGATGCACTACAGCACCTATAAGGACTACAGGTATTCTGTAGTGGAGTTTGTGTATGATTGTGTTGGCTTTGGTTGAGGTAGACTTCATTTTCTTCAGTGACTGGTATTGGGTTGTGTTTTGGAATTGTGCTGAACACAGGGTTGATAACACAGAGATGTTTTTGTTATGGCTAAGCAGTGTTTATACAGAACCAAGACTTTTTCTGCTTTTAGTACTCCCACACCAGTGAGGAGTCTAGGATTGCATGGAAAATTGGTAGGAGGCATGTTCAGGACAGCTAACTTCAATTGACCAAAGGGATATTCCAGACTATGTGACACCATGCTCATCCGTAAAGTGTGAGTGGAGAAGAAGCAAGGGCAAGATGTTTGGGATTATGTCATTTGTCTTCCCAAGTCCCAAGTTGTCTTTACTGGTGATGGGCCCCTGTTCTCTTGGAGATGGTTGAACACTTGCCTGTCCATGGAAAGCATTGAATTAATTCCTTGTATGTATTTGCTTGTGTGTGACTTCTTCACCTATTCAACTGCCTTTCAACATGCAAGTTTTCTATCTTTTGCATTTCTAATTCTCTCCCTGATCCTGTTGGTGGGGGAGTAAGTGGGCAGCTGCGTGGGGCTTGGCTACTGGCTGGGGTTAAACGTGATGGTGATACACAGGTAGTGAGATTCTATCTAATAACACAGGGCCTAGGTGTATTTGGAACAGCTTCTATGCTCATAAAGGTTTCAAAGATGATGAGAAGAAATATCTTACTGATCCACTTTGGCTGATTATTCTACAGGAGCATAGGTGCACCCACAGGATTATTCTCTTAGGGGTAATTTCCTAAATTAAATGAAACTGCGTGTGATAGTTCATTGCTGGACAATATCCCAGGATAACCCATACACAAACCTGGACAATTTCAAGGTGATTATTACCACATGTTCTGCTGGCAATCATGGTGAACAGGAGCAGGTTAGACAGGGAGCACCAGGCACAACCCCATCATCAGAAATCTGGGACTGGGGACAAACCACGGGCCCAGAGGTGGTTCTGTCTTAGTGGGGTCTGTCACCAGGCAGGGCAGGTCTGTGAGGAGCTGGACCAGTCCTCCTGCAGTGTTGCTGGGGAAGGGCCTGATGACCCTGGGTAGCTGACTAAGGGTTCTGGGCCATAGCCAGGGTGGGGAGACCTTCAGGTAGGGGGGATGGTGGTGGGCAGGGAGAGGAAAGCACATAGGACCCTGCCAAAATTGTGGACCCAGTGCTATCTTGCCAAAATGGAGGTTTCAGTGTTCAGCAAATTTTGTTAAGTAAGCAATCACTAATGTATTGACAAAATTATCTAAATAAAAATGCAAACTAGCGGAATAAGTGTGGTGTCAATAAAGCAGCAAGATACTTGGTGTTTAGCCCGGTGATGATGGAGAAAAACTGCACCTCAGCTGACATGATTCTTCTTTCACACCATGAACAGAAGTGTTATCATTTCTCATGAGTGCCAAAACAGACAGGTGGCCAAAACATTATTTATTACAATCCATGACATGAATGTAGATCATGAAGAGAGCTTGTATATGGTAATGTCTCAAATTAAAGAAATTATATTGTCTGAGACTCACTCCAGTGTCTTTCTTTCATGCTGAAAATGCTCAGGTTACCACACACCTGCATTCTTTCTTCCGTCTCTTCACAGTTCTTTCTTACATATCCAGCCCCCAAATATCTTTTGATATACTACACCAGAATTAAGACCCTAAGCATGTGCTATACAGAGGCAAGACCCCTGAAGTAGTGGCATACCATAGAGATTACTACAAAAGAGAAAGATATTTATCTTCTCAAAGCTTCCTGTACTCACAAATGCTTGACTACCCTTCTTTTTTTTTTCTTAGATTTATTGTCCCATTTAATGATTAACAAATAAATTTTTTATTTCAATGAAAAAGAGAATTAAGAAGTACTCTCATGCCACAGCTGAGATATTTAATAATGTATGAGTGCTTTGTAGCCCAATGCTTCTAACTTTACTCTTCATACTCAAATCATTCCAGGGTTTGCATTCTTTAGTCTTCAAGTCTAATATACTCATAAAGTGGAGAACATCATTTGCTGAGTACATTCTTTACCAAACAATGAATTCAGATTGTGTTCAGTAAAAATATGCTGTCTTGTTTAGTGATTTTTTGCTTCAGGGGAAAAAAAACCCCAAACAAACAAACAAAAAAAAAAAAAAGGAGAGAGATTGTATACTTGGAATTATTTTTTTTTATTTTTCATTATGCTATATTTCTTATTCTTTGGATTCCAGTTAGAGAAACAAAGATATATTCAGAGTGCTGAATGGTAACTTCAGATTTTTTTCTGACTGGACATTACATTAAAAAGTATGATGTACAGAACACAAAAATATATTTTTCTTTTATTTCTGTTTTTTCTTTTTTCTCTCTCTTTCTTTTTTTTTTTTTTTTAGTATGTTTCAAATAATATATCATTCTTTTTCATGGTATTTTCCTTCCTAATTTGAAAACAACTGTGCACTTTCAGACCCATTCCACATTCTCCTAGAACTCATGAATTGGTGGATGATGTTTTTTCAAATAACCAGAAGTGCAGATTTAAAACTTAAGTGTCCAGTGAAGCACACACATTGCAGCTCAGCAAGATGAGCAACTGAGTACTGAGCCCATTGAACAACAAAGACACTTTCTGTAGCTACTGAACTTTTAAATTTTGTTTCTTGTTCATACATTTTAAAAGCAGCAAACATGTATTTTAGTAGTCTGTTACCCACTGGCTTTAATGGGACTATTGTAGCCAAAATTTGCTGCATAGCTTTGGTTGAAAGGTACTGTATGGCAAATAACTGAACAAAATTCAGATTGCATGCAATGTAACTACATAATTACAAACAAGTAAAAAAATTACTGATAAAAATTGAGACAACAAACTAATATAATAACAGACAACAAAAATACTTTAAAAATACATTTTAATTCAGTGAAAAATATGATTCCATGGAACTTCAGCAGACCTGTGACAAATTAAAGGACATGACCCATAGATTTATATGTCTAGAGATCCTTCTTATTCATTAAAAATATGCCTTTGTAAATGTATAATGAGTTTATTATGTCTATTTCCTAATTTTTTTTAAGTTAACTTAGTTTTTTTTTAAATAATAAGGTACACGTGTATAACTGACTTTTCTATTAATGTCTGGTCCTTTATTTTTTTAGACAGCTCAGGATTATACCTTATAAAATATGCAACATTTACAAGTACCTGCATATGCAGTACTCTTAGTGGTCTATGCAACACCATTGTTGTTCATGCAAAATTTCTTTTCAACTTTGTAAATATATGTTTGTAAAATTTGTATCCACCTTATATTGGGTATTATACTTTATGCCTTTTTTGAGTTATTGTCAGTTTTCTTCCTTTTTATATATTTTTTCCTCCTTTTTAGATAATTAAATTATAGATAGGAAACATTATCAATTATTCTTTCATGGTCTTCAGAGCACAAACATTGTAGGGCACAGAAATGTGTGGAAATGTGCATGTTAAATAGCAAAAATACATAAAATCTCAAAGGTGATTTTAACTATATCTGAAAGCTCTATGCTCAGGCAACTGTCCCTGTTTCTTCTGATCATATCCACATTTACCTGAACTGGCAAACCCTAGGAGCCCAAAAGCTAAGAAGACCTGACTTTATGCATCACTACATTGTCTTTTAAGGTAAATGGAGTTCAGAATAAGTTCATTCTGCCTGCAATTTCTCTCTGTATTTTCATCAGGAAATGCCATGGAAGGATTTAGATGGTCTCTGTCTCCCAACACCATCTATGTTACACTGTCACAAGGACAATTGGCACAGGCAAGCTGCCAAATCAGAAAAGGAGCAATGGGACACATCTACAGTACGTGGGGGAAATCTGTAATAATATAATTAAAACAACAAAGAATTGGCTGGTCAAATGTAAATGTCTGCTTTAGGCTGAGATTAATTGCTCTCTGAAGCCCACTGGCTGTACCGAGGAGTTCAAACCAGCCGACAGGACAAGCCCAGACAAGTGTTGAGACCCTGCAGAGTCAGGTCAGTGCAAGGTCTACAACCTTCTACTACTAATGGCTAAATTATATTTATCAAGATGCACCAATATTTATGTCCTTAACTACAGCAAATATTAAATCCAAGATGTGAGCAGTGACCAAGTCAGCAGGAGCATTTGAATTATGCATTACTCTTTAGGCTATCCACTATTAATAAAAGTTGCTTTGAAAACATGATCAGTGCTGGAGACTCCAAATTTTGGGTAGCACTTTTAAATTTGGTCACTCCAATGACCTCATAGTGGACATACAACCTGATGTGTCCACCATCAGAATGTAGTGATGAGAGATATTATGTTATTTTAAAACCTTTATCTTTTACGTAAACCTTTACATAACTCCATAATTTTTGTTTGTTTATTTTGTTTTACTAAGTATGTATACATCATTTTATTAAGACGACATCTTTTCAGCAGCATTATTTGAAATTAGTATTTCTTTGACCCCTCTGTATGCTGATATGAGACCTAATATTATGAGACCTAATATAGTTATTAGTAACGAACCAATAGATAAATATTATTAGTTCCCATTAAAAAAAACCTTTGTTTTCAGAATATTACGCAATATCATATATTGTCAGCTCCTTTTGAAAGTTATGCTTGGCTGATTTTGTTAAAATTTCAATACCTCTCCTAGCAGATCACAAGGCAAATTAAAATCACCAAGACATTCAACATATCACTTAATCCAACCCAAAAATATATCATGTGGATAAAAAACCTAAAATTTTCTGCCATTTGAGACCTTAAACAGACTGGATTATGATAATACTCTAGTCAATTTTTATACTCTCATCATGTGATCACAGAGAGGAAGAATTTGAAATACTTTAGACATAAGGATGGCAGGTACATACTGTTGTATATTTTTGATTAAGCTTGTATAAATTTTTTTGTTGCTAGGAAATGAATGAGCTGCTTGCTTTCCCTTTTAACACAAAAAAAAAAAAGCAGCTATATTTTGTCATCTTGGAGTTTTTCAGTCCTTTGTACCCTCCTTTTGTCTTTGATTGTGCTTTCTTAGCCAGCAGGTAATTTAAATATTATTGAGTGTATTTTTCATAAATGTTTGTTTATTGAAGAGATGTATGATCATTCATTACTTCTGGAAAGAAGCAGGATGTGTGTGGGAATATCCACGTTTACAGATTTGGATGTACATTTGTATGTTTTTCAAGTACAACATCTAGAATTAATTTGCTGGAGTCATAATATGTTTATGATTATCAAATATTCCTGCAGCAATTTCCCGTTATATCTTACCTTTTTACTTTTAATTCAAATCTAATGTAATTTTAAGTTATGTATTTAACTTTTAATTAGAATACCAGTAAGGAACATATTTTCAGCCTAAGAAAATAATTGGAGCATATGTTTTCATATTATATATCATATATATAAGCTATACAATATCCATAAAAAGAGGAACTGGGCAAGAAAGGGAAATATCAAGTCAGTTGTGCATTTTTCTACAGCAGAATCCACTCCCCACTTTTTTATCTTTTCTTAATAAGTCACTGCAATAACATATTTCTTTTGTAACAGGTGGTATTTTTTCATAATCTTAGATGAATATTTAGATCGTCATAAAGCCATATGTTGTATGCAACACCCCTTAATTTATTAAGAAAAGAGAAAGCAGTTGGTCAGTGTGAATGGAATTTTCTGTTATCCGCCAGATTTACAAACCTTCAAGTATTTATTTGAAGATTGTATTTAGAGATGTCTTTGTTATTGTTACATATCAAAGAACTCCACTAAGGGTAGAAAATATTTAATGTCTCAATATCCTGCAAATTGCTTGAAAATTCTACTAATGATACATCTTCTCCTTTGACTTTATGTTCATAGAAAGACTGCCATCCTGATAATGAGCATGGATTAATTAAAGCAATGGACTAAGACTGACTTTTGGCAACAGCTGTGAGAATTTAAATTGTTCTGTGGATACTGCAAAGTACATAAACAAGATACTTCAAGGTGTCAGTGGTCTTAATTAGTACATACAAAACATGTATTTGTTGTGATTGAGCAGCCTATTTGTTTTATTACCCTGAAGATAACCTGAAAACTTTCTTTATTTATATCTTTCTGTTTTGTTTTGCAGCTCCTCTGGTATGTGTCTTTAACATTATTTTCCACCAGTAACATCCTATCAAATTTTGAAATAGAATGTCTTTAAAGTTGTGGATTTGAAGTGTTTTCTTAATTTTCTTGTAGACAAGACTGACAGATGAGTCTTTACTGAGAATTAAAAATTATTTTCTGTAGTGGACAATAAAAGATACCCTTCTATCCCATCTTCATATTGATAGATCATCACATTTTGGCATTTCCTTGGAATATTGTTAATATCTGGATTGTGTTAGCAGCACCATAACAGTAAAAAATTAAACAAATTTAGAATATGTGCATGTCCTTATTCATAAAAATAAAAGAAAATCACCACCATCTTCTCCGAGAACATTGCTTAATGTGATGACACCTGAAAGTCATTCTCATATCAGCCTCCTTCAAAATTAATCTGTTTGTCTCTAAAGCTTGACATATCTCATGGAGTATGTCTGTCCTCATAAAGATGATTTGCATTTATAATTGTTTTCTGTAGGAGTTGTAGTGGGGAGATTAAAGAAATATGTGGTGCAGCATCAAAACGTTGTCTGACCAAACTAAAATAGACCTGAATTGAAAACCCTTTCAATTAGTATATCAAATTCTCCAAATATCACTGGAAATGGCACTCAAGAACAGAAGAGCTACTAAAACAGAAGATAAGAAAAAGAAAGATGAAATGAGGTTAAAACCATAAAAAAGAAAAATATAATTTAATTGCCTTAAGCAGAGAGAGAAAAAATTATATTACTGGCCAGTTGTTAGAGCAGTTACTGTTTCTTCTCTGACACTTAGATACTGCAGTGATATATGCCATTATAAGCACAAGAAACTAGCAAGCTAGATAGAAGAAATTAAAATAATATATGACCTGTCTTCAGTGTCAACAGGATTAGATCTTGAGTCAGTAGGTGTCTGATTAAAATTTTTTTAAGAGCTTGCTGTTTGAAATTTATGGTTTAATTTATGTTAATTGCTTTTTGTACCATTTTGTTATTTACTGATGATTGTGAATAAGGTTAACACAGTAAAATTTGTCATTAAGGGTCAGTTCATGATCATTTTGCAGAAAAAATACTGTGACCACTTTTAGATTTTGATTCTGAACAGAATGCAATATTATCAAGATAATGAGAATGAAATCTAGTTCTAATTTGGTAAAAGGTGATACAGGTGACCAAGAGAAAGTTTCTAGTTTTTCAATAAAGCTGGTACAGAGCTAGAAGCATATTTAAAACCAGTAAACTGAAATCCAGAACATCCAGAACATGCAGTCAGCTGCATACATCTTTTCATTATACATATCTGAAGGCCTGGACACCAGTGGATGACAATCTATCCTTTTTTAATGTGGGTTAGATGTTTTTAATATGACTACATGGCTAGACAGACCTAGACACACATTCCATTGCAGATGGGATTACATGGACTGATTCCTACTTTGGTTTTAGAGATCAGTGGCTACAACACTAACCTGAAATGGGGGAAAAGACAACCCAGAAAATCTACTCAGTTGATATTTAATTATGTTTGTAAGGTGTCATACTTGAAAATAGAGACAATGAGAGACAATTACTATGGAGCACATAGTAAAATGGTTACTGGCTGACACACTCAAATGAGGATTAATATTTTTCCCAGTAAGTGACTCCAGAAAGAGAAAGGTTTAAACACTTACATTTTTCCAAATATAGTAAATTATCACAATGAACTTGTCTAACTTTATTGCATTACATGAAAATAACTTCTGATTTAAATTTGTGGCAGGCGCCGCTTTTGCTACTCTCTGAGGACCAGCAATAGCACCCAAGGGAAAAACATGATGCTGCATCGGGGGAGGTTGAGGATGGATATTAGGAAAATGTTCTTCATCCAAATGGTGGCTGGCCACTGGTTGGGCTCCTCAGGGAAGAGGGTAGTGGGAAGTGTTAAGACTGACAAAGTTCATAAAGTGTTTCGACAATGCTCCCAGGCACATGGTGTGACTCTTGGGGATGGTCCTCTGCAGGGCCAGGCACTGGACTGCATGATCCTTGTTGGTCCTTTCCAACTCGGGATTTTCTATTATTTTAAAGTTTTGTGGAAGATGTGATTATTGAAAGAGTCATATTTATCTGCTTATTTAGGTGGGATGTAGTAAAGAGCTATTCTGTGCAGTTTTTCTAGTAAAATGTTTCCAATAATGTCATGATAATGCAATCCAACATAAGGATAATTTTTATGGGAGCCAAACCTTGCTCCACTCATACTTCTCCTGAAAAATGGTCTCTTATAGCTGTTGGCCTCTGATCAGAGCTTTGGCCATGTTTCTGGGAGTGCCTGTTGACAGAAGCAAAACTGTGCTCAGCTATTAAGCTAACATTGACTACAGTGGATTATCAGTGCTTGAACTTCCCACCAAGACTTTCTTAAAAGTATAGATGTAGGCAGTAGTTCTATAATGAGTTTGCAGAAATCAAGCTCTGAGTGCTATTGAATAGCAATGGTTTTCAAGTTTTTTGACAAAGAAGTTGGTGCTCTGTAACCAGAAATTAAGCTACATATCATAAAACATGTTCTGGTGCCCATACACATCAGCTATGTACAAAACGCCCAGTAACACCAAGCTACCTGCCATAACTTATCTATGTCCGTCATACTACCTACTTTTTATTTTCATTTGATTCAATAAATTTAATAGTTTAATCTCCATATTGGAATGGCCTTTGCATCTGGGAATTCATAGACTGTCTGAAATGAGTAGGTGTGACCCCTAATTTAGGAATCTTTACTAAGAATTATAATTAGGGAGAAAGACTGCAGGCTTCTGTCTTACAGCTATCCTTCCATGCCAGGCAGTTCAACAAGAATCACTGCCATAAGCTAGTGACTAAGCCATCCTGCACAGTGCCACTGCCTCAAGAAAAGCTAAACTAAGGGTTATGAATTATGATTTTGTTTCCTTGCACCCACCTCTTTCATCAGTATGACTGGAAATTCTAAGCATAGAATGAAAAATCTAGCTTGATGACAATAGATTAGAAGGCAAAATATCTTCAGTGATCAACACTTTAAACATGACTTGAAACCTACACTGTGTCTTTGAAATCAAACCTGTACAACACAGTACCTTGTGTCTTTGCTGTGTACTTGTATAAGTGTAGCAGGACACAAATTAAACATTATTCAAAAATGGATTTTTAGTTAAGTAGAAGGAGTGCAAGATCAGAAATTTTTAAATGCAAACAGCCAAAAACATCATTACAAATATTTAGCTTTTTTAAAAAAAATACATTAGATTTTTGAAATATTTCTCTAGTAAGCTATTTTTACATTGTAAGTCATAAAAGATTCAGAGTGATAAGACAAATGGCATCCCTGACTCGGTGATTTGATACACAACTTGGAGAATAAAAGGGCTGTTTAAAGTGGCAAAGTAAGTTTTTATTTTTGCCACAGAGAAGTAAACATTGCCTTTTCAGCCATCCACAGCATTCCTCTGTCAGCTTTCATATCTCTATTGTATCAATGGCAAATTGCAATAAGAAAAATCTTTTAAATAAACCATATTTACTCCCAGACTGCAATAAACTAGTTTCCTGAGAGAAAGAAAGCAAAGAAGTAGGTCTGTAACTCACTCTTAGAAGTCCAGCGACTGCGTACTGTGATGTATGGATTATATTAAGAAGTACAGATACATTTAGTTTTACAGTGCCAGCTGTCTATATTGTAGACAAATATGTTTATAAACAGGACTATTGGCTCACTATATCAACCAGTAATTTGAGGTCTTCCCCACTTGGACTCAGTGAAACAGCTATTTCTTCCATAGCTATTTCTTCTATGAAATACAAAAACAGCTATTTCTTCCATAGCTATGTCTTCTGAAACAGCTATTTCTTCCACCCTTTTTAAAAAGGGTGAGGAGGGTGCAGAGGAAGGGTAGGGGAAATGTAATCCTGATAGCATTCAGATTGTTTATTTCTGTAGACACTGAACAGATGGCCTAACATTTTTGCTGAATATGTTAAAAGAGAATAGTTATAGTTAAGAATGATGTTCTGCTTGTCTTGGACTCCTGGTGTTGTACAAATAAGGTTCCAATAACTAAATTTTCCTGCTCTAAGCACAATTTTTTCATGGTGTAGAGCCAACAATCTATTCAGGATGGTCTGTAGTTTTGGAACAGGGCTTTAAATAAGTACAGAACTGGTATGCTGTCTTACATGTATTATAAAAATTGAGAGACTGCCATAAAGGAAATCAATGGCCATTACATTTAAGTAGGTACATAGCATGGCAAAGGCTACATGAATTGGCACAGGCAGATGTTCTGTTCTTCTCATATGGCTGACAACTTGTGTAAAAGAAAGTGCAAATAACAAACCTTGCAATAAACTGAAAACCTGAAAAGCCCACCAACTGCATCAGGATCATAGAACCTTATAACAAAAACATTTGAACTTTCCAGCTCCTCTCTGTAATTCCCATGTTAATGACATTTGCTAACCGAATTATGGGGTCTGAGTTACCACAATCCTAATTGTGCAACTATCTGCTATTACTAAACAAGCTGAATACCAGATTATTTGCCCAAATTTGTAAAGGATATGGCCTAATTGCTACCTAATATTAATTTCATTCTATTGTTAATTATCTGCTTTCAAAGATCACATAACTCTTTCCAGCATCATTAAAGACTCTAATGCACTTGCAAAAAACCGCCAAACTAATTTTGAGAAGGAATGCAAAATGCTTTTGTGAAGGAAAAAACCAAAAGGGAATAAAGGAATTTCCCTTAAAATAGATCAAATTCTTAGAGAATTTAGCTAGAAACATGGGAATATTCTTAACTACCAAGTTAAAAAAAAAAAAGAAAAAGGAATGTTTTAAAAAGTTTGGGGCTTTTTTTATTTTCTCCTACCAATACTTTTCCAGTGCTTTTCTAGCATGTAAGTCTGGAATAAGGAATAAAATTAGAACCTCAATAATCCATCTATTAATGGATTATCAGACCAAAAAGGGTCACTAAAATGTTTAGTCTAACCTTCTGCATGGCATAAGGTTCCATGCAGTTACCCTTCATTTGAACCCTGTAACTTGTGCTTGTCTACAATCTAGTTTTCAGAAATTTGTCTTGGAGAATGCAGTTACAAATCTTATGTAAGAATGAAAAGTTCTTCTTAGAGTCTGTACTTGCAAATAATTTGAATGGCTTCTTGAAGTCTCCATCTCAGTAACTGAAAATCTTTTATTCTGAATGTCTTTTTTTGGAATAGATCAATGTTAGAATGAGAAATCATTGCTTCCTACTAAGGAACCTCTTAAGAAATGCACAGCACTCTGGTAACCAGACTTAAATAAACAGAAAATTACATCATGTCTACTTACACTACTAATAAACCTACTGTTTAAAACCATATGTTTTTGCAGCTTCTATAGCACAGGTTTTTGTTGGTTTTCTTTTTTGAGTACTTTGACTACTTATATCAAGCTGAGCAAGCTAGTTTAGTTGTAGTTTGAATGCATAAAGGTCTTTAATATATATTTCAAGTATTTTGTTCAGTACTAGTCATATCTGAGTATACCAGATAAATTCTGCTGTATTTGAGCTGCTGCAACTGTTTTAAGAACAAGCACAGGACCTTCTTTAAATTGAGAAGGTTATCTTTCTAAAGCTGCTTTTTTTGAGGAAAGTTAATTTTAAAAAATCAGCAATCTGTAAATCAAATATAAAAGTTCTAATCCACAGACGAATCTAATAGCTTTTTACCAAAAGTAATAAATTTCAAGAACGTTATCAGAAACATAAAACAGTTTATGATTTGGGATTAGGTCCAGAGATAACTGGAGTCTCTCTTAAATTTTTGTTTATTCAAAGATAAAAATCAGACTGCCATTATCCATAATAATGAATTTTTAATCCAATGTATTAATAGCTTCGGGACAAGAGTAATTCTTTTTAAGTTTCTAAACCCTGCAGTTTTGACATTGTGACAACAATTTGCAAAACCTGGGAACATCTAAATTCTATCCGCATTGTGGCCTTGAACACATGCTGTCTTTTAAATAGAAACTGAGTCCTAAATTCAGCTTATTTACCCATATTTTGGTACTTCATGGATTTCAGCTTGGTTGTGTGCTCTAAATTTGCTTAAAATTCCCACAGCTTTTAAATAATTGTTTACTAGTGACATGGATTGTAGTGAAGTATTTCCATCCCATAAGTAAACTGTATAGGGTTACACCACAGGGATATAATCTTATTATCAAAGTACATACAGTTTTTACCTCTATATGTCACTAACCTTGCAGCATAGTGTAGTTATGTTGAAAAAAGTGAGAGCTCATACTATTCATCTTTTAAGCATCTTTTTGTCTTCTTTTTGGATGAAAGTCCTATTAAATTCTCAGCATAGCCTGTTGGAGCAACACTTACAAAATTGTATGGGAAGCTTTGTTAATGAGTTCTTGCTGATCACCTCAAGAGGAAACAGGTGAAAGGGAAAGACTTTGCCGCTATATTATTTTGCATATTGCTGTCAGAACTCTCTGAGAGTCGACATGCTAGTTCAAAACATTTTCTTCTGGCTTTCTGGGACTACAGGGGTTCTATTTCAAATGGTATCTGGAAAAAAGATGAGCTATTTAAAACTGTAGAATGAACAATTCCATTACACTCTGAAACAGGCACTGATATACTGAGAAAGAATTCAGGAAAGATTTTGTGGAGAATGGCCCCCATGTACTCTAGGTGACGTGAAATTCCCAAAAGATTGGATATGTAAAGAATATTTTAGAATTGTTTTGCTAGTTCTTATCTAAAATTGATCATCAGTACTGTTTTTCAGTAATAATGTAGTTCTAGAATAAAAATAAATGGCTTAGTCTTAATTCTTCAATAATAATTAAAGAACATGGAGTTTTTTAGTGTACGGCAATTTTTAGGTCACAGGAATAAAAAAAATATTTAAGGAAAATACTAAGGGTCCTGAAGACTGCTATGTTCCAGCTGCAGGGCTAGCATTTTTCCATTGCATCAAAGATGTTCTTCTCCAGATAATGGAAAAAAATGTCTACAGAGACTACAATAGATAGCTAAAAAATCTGTGGATGCCTTCAATGTCTTTTTGTTACAAAGAGAGGATGTGTACAGTGAAGTTAATCCAATTACATTCCACATATATATATGCTAAGTTTACTGGAAGGAAATTTATAGAAGAATATCTGTGATTGAAATTTTATGTGCAAAGATTGAAGAAAGTGTAAGTTTTCCTGTGAAAACTTGCTAGTCATTTAGCATCCAAAAATTAATCTAAGCAGATGGAGCTGTAATTTCTAAGTAGAATGAAAGAACACATGCACAATTACCTACACAACACTGTCGTTCTGGCTCTGTAGTACGCACAATTTGTAGTTCATTTTTTCACATAATTTTAATTTTATGGTTAATGCTACTTTAAGACAACTTTAAATATTAGTGTAGCTTAAGGAGAAAAGGATGAAAAATTTGCAAGAAGTATTTTGTGACTGATCGTGGTAAAACAGTGACAAAGTGCTAGTCTGCAACTTGACCTAATGGGCATAATACGTGACTGGCACATACCACTAAACTTAAAGAGCATCTCAAAATACACTAAGGAATTTGCAACTATGAGCTCTTCATTCTTTCATTCAGCATAAAACTCTGCCTAAAACATCTATGTTAAAATTTTGTAGGAGAAAATTTGTGTTAATTTTTCTCTCAGGTTTCCAGCAATTTTTGTTGAGATAACATCTCTTACTTGTCTCTCCCTTATGATTATTGACAACAGGGATATTCTACCTTGTTTGTTGTAGAAGAGATTATGATATAAAATATTTGTGCTTTTTTGCTATCTTGTACTGGACTTATTTCTCAGCTATCCATTCTACCTTGTATTGAACATGTTTCTCAGCTATCCATTCTCTCCCTTGTTAGTTTTATATTACTTTCTTCTCCTGGTTCAGTCGATACCTAACTCAGTTTGAACCGAAGATAGGTTCTTACTCAAAAAATATACTGAAATCTAGCATGACTGCACTACTATCAATTTTTCAACAAGCACATGCTTATGGAAATAACCACAGATGTAAAGAAGACTCACATTGAATAAATACATAATCTTTTATTGTCTGCTCTTTTATATCTGCATTTGTGATAGGTTGATTTCTGCCAGCAGTTAGGCACCCACATAGCTACTTGCTCACCCTCCTCTCCTGAAGGATGGGAAAAAGTGGAAGGGAAGAAGCCTCATGGACAGAGAGAGACTGATCAATAGGTGAAGAAAAAGTTGAGTATGCCAGCAAAACAGGTAATTTATTCATTAGACCTATGTAGCAGCCTTCTTACTTCTGGGGCAGAGTGGAAAAAACTCCAAAAATCCCATTGATGTTGTGTAAGTGTTGTTCAGCAATAGCAAAAATATTGGTGTGTTACCAACACTATTTTAGTCACAAAGCACCATACAGATTATGACAAAGGATATTAACTCAATCCCAGCCAGATCCAGTACAACTCCTTTTATTTCTTTGATATGCATTTTGATTAAATCTGTAAACTTTTATTCAAGCTAGGCAATGACACACACAGAATACATTTCCTCTGCTTGGCAGTAGGATAAGTCTGTTATTGAAAGATTGGTTCTAAGGTTGTAGTTTGAATCACTGAATATAGCAAGAATCTGGAAAACTAGATTCTAAATAATGAAGTTATGAAATACTCTTTTCATCCCACTTGTTTTCCCTTTGTATCTCCCCTTAGTTACCCCATTCAGTAAGCAACAATTTACTGTCATTACTATTATTATCCTGAGAAATATATTTCCTGTAATTGCTGTAATCTATGTGGTTGTTCTGTCAATTTTGTCTGATAATGCTTGCAGCATCCTGTATTAATTATTTTAAAGATGCATTGAACAAAATGCATTCAAATTTAAAGGTATTATCTTAAGTTCTCTGTAAATCTAAATATTTAACTCTAAAGTAGGCTTTTATCAAGCATGTAGGCTTTTATCAAGCAAGTCTCAACTTCTGTTTCAACTCCTTTCAGATCCAACTTTATTTCCAGCTTTTTTATTTTAGTGCTAAAGATGAAAAAAAGTGTTTAGCAGATGCTGTACATGTCCTAAGACTGCTTACTTTGGAGCTGTATGGGTATTCTCATCCTCCAGGAAGTTGAGAAATTGTCAGTGTGTTTTACGTATTAGTTATATGTACTTATTTCCAAGTCGGGCTTGATCAAGTTTCATGTCACTGTTACTGAAGCTGTACAAGAACTAATCCATCACAGACTACTTCAGTATTCTGATTCATCATTCTATGCAGTTATCAAATAATGAAACCTTATCCTTAAAAAAACCCCTGTATTTTTGTATGAGGTTTATAATCCTATGGGATTACTATTACTTGTTATAAGAAAATTTATAGGACCAATGAACCTGGGATCCTATTTCAACCCTTGATTGACCTCTATATCCTCTTATATAAAGAGTTTCCCCTTGTGTGTTGCTTCTGTCCTTATTCCAGCCTGATTTCATCCCATTACCCTTTCAGCCACTTCTCTCTTCTCATCCTTGTTATCTAACAAGTCAGAATGTCCCTTCTAAAATTCTGAGCTGAACACAATCTAGCCTTGCTCTCCTTGGCACCTGTGGCCTGCCATAAGGTTCAGACACTATCTTTCCTGCGTGTCAGACAGGATTCCCTCAACTTCTTTTGGCCTGTCTGATATGCCATGCCTATACTGCTAAGATGGGAGTCAGGGATTCCCTTTCCACTATTCTTACAAAATAAATTCTTACAAAATAAAACTACTTGAGACAAGACTAAGAAGAGTTCTAAGCAACCTGAGAACTATCTAGTCAGTACAAACACTACTGTCTTTCATCAGAAATGGAACTATGTCATTAACCAGGATGCAATTTCATTTGTAAATGCACAAGGAATTGAGAATGATTTAATCAATTGTATGTTTCAAAAGTTTGCTTAAGAAATTAGGTCATATGATGCACAGTGCATGAAAGCACTTGAGAATTGTTCCAGTCAGATATTAATTTACCTATTTTCTTGTTCTAAATATTTGAAGAAAAGTAGTGATTAACTTAGTTACTAAATGAGAAATTGTCACAAATGAAAATTGAGAAATGAAATTTCTTCTTTCTGTATCTAAAAGGTGCTATTAGGTATACTTCAGACCAATGCAGACCTTCAAGATTTATTTGGAAACACTGGGAAAAAATAACATGGATGAGATCTTCAGTCTAATATCTTTAGTGTTAAAAATATTGTTTTAAATAGTAAAATATTTTTTAAATAAATAAAAATAATAACAAAAAATTAGTTCAAAAACCAGCAAAGGATTAACCTCAATAAATGCAATACATATCTCATATGTAAGCATATTACAGTGTCCCCTGTCGTGTGGTGCAGTGCTCCCCTGGTGAAAATGTAACAAAAATATAGACATTTCCTATTGGAAGGAAAATATCTTTGAAATTCCTCAAAGGAAAAACTGAAATCATCCTGCAGAGTTCTCTATGAAGTAGTTCCAGACTTCCTACAGAAGATAGGAGCTATAAAGAAGTGTAAGTGCAACACTGCCCTTTTAGCTGGAGTTACTAGATGAGATATCAGATGAAAAGCCACTGCAGTTCCTCATAAATCCCTGGTTAAAGAATTCAACGTTGAGAGATTACATTAGTCATAGAAAGTGCAACACTGGCAAATGTATGAAATATTAGTGGAAAATATCCACTAAGTTGCATGTAAAAAATGTGTTTATTAAAGATATTGTTGTTAGAAATGTTATTCATTATGATTCAATATTGCAGAGCTCTTAGAGATATTGCAAAGACTGGTAGATTTAGGATGATACTGTTCCCCAGATAAGGACTTTCCACAATGTCTTATTTAGTACATATACAAAACACCCAAAAGAATAAAACCTATCTCAAAAACCACTTAAATTTAAAAGTAAACGTTCAAAATTTAAACTATTTTTTCATTGTTTAATATATTAATCACTTAATATCCAAATTTTACAAACTGAAAATGTGCACTTACAGCATTTATTAAAAACTCCTGTATCAGAGAATCAAGACATTTTTCTTCAGGTGGATCCTAGAATACTGGGACTTACCAGCTCACAATGGAGCTTGCTGAATTGGTGTACAAATGTGCTTACATGTCCAACTGTGCGAATGTATGTCCCTCTTCATTGTGCGGTTTGAGACCAAAGGTCCTAAAATTATATATAATATGATAATATTATATGTAAATTTATAAATCTCTGCTAGTGGTTTGATTAGCGCATAACACACTTCTTTTTGTTAGTTACAGGGCTCATGGATCTACTTGTTAAAGCAAAATTAGAAAAGAAAAGTTTAAATGCAAGATTCTCTTCACTGCTTTATGAATACTGTATGCTCATTATTTTATTAAATATTGTACATAGAATTTCTTTTATACATCAGTATAGAAATATTATGTCAAAATCAATTTGTAACCACACAACATTTTGAGGAGTAAGGAACAGAAAAAGGGAAAAAAATCCAAATACTTGCATAGATTAAAAATGACATTAAGGATAACATTGGATAACATTAGGGAAATATGAAGTACTTTTTTTTTAATATTGAATTTTAGCAATTCTACATTCTAGACTGCAATCTAATTTTTTCAATGAAGAAATATAAGTGACTGTTCTCTAACTAACAGAGCTAATCTCAGGGTCAGTCCCTCCCCTGGACTCACTCCCACAGGTCCATGTCCCTTCTGTGCTGGGACCCCAGAGCTGGATGCAGCTCTGCAGGTGGGGTCTCCTCAGAGCAGAACAGAATCTCCTCCCTGTCCCTGATGCCCACACTGCTTTTGTTGCAGCCCAGGACAGGTTTGGCTTTCTGGGCAATGAGTGCCATTGCTGGGTCTTGTCCAGCCTGTCATCCAGCAGCACCCCCAAGTCCTCAGCAGAGCTGCTCTCCATCTGTTCATCTCCAGCCTGTGTAGATACCAGGGGTCACCTCGACCCAGGTGCAGTACCTTGTGCTTGGTCCTGTTAAACTGCATGAAATCCCTCCCCCATGCATCCACTTCCAAGCTTGTCCAGCTCCCTCTGGGTGGCATCCTATCCTTCAGGTGTGTCAACAGGACCACTCAGCTGGGTGTCATCTTCAAATTTGCTGAGGATACACTAGATTCCTCTATGTAATTAGTGAAAATATTAAATAACACTGGTTCCAACATGGATCAGTCCCTGAGGAATACCACTTGTCACTGAAAGATTTATTTTATTTTATTTTATTTTAGCATAAATTAAAGGCTTCGTGTAACTTAGTTCACTTTTATTGACATTCTTATTTGTTTATTATTGTTTGTGTCTTTCTCTTCACTTAGAATATTCATTCCCTTCATTTCTATTTCTGCAATTTTCCTTAGAAATTTCATTTGCATGAAAAGAAATAAAAAGCTACTTTTGACCCAATATCTTGTACTAAATTATCTGTCATGGGTTCCCTTTGTTTCCTCGTTTGCATGGATTTTTTTCTCCCCCAAGATTTCTTCATTACGCCTGAAGCATGTCCTTGTTTCCAGTGTCTGCTATGCAACTTTTAAATCCCTCAGCATAGTAGGACAGGCCTGGGAATCTGATGCTGTGTTTACTGCATGAACAACAACTTAATTAAGTCGTGCTTTAGAAATATCATCAGTGCTTTGTTGCTACTATTGCACTTGGGCTTGTATCACATTGCTCTGATAAATGTATTGGGAGAATTGCTGTGTAGTTTGTCTTGTTTCTGGAACATTACTGGCTAAGGGCCCTGGAAAAAATTGTTTCTATTGCACAACTGAGGATAGTGCTCTCAGCTCCAAAAATGAACACAAAAGATTCAGGATGGGGACCAAAAATTTTCAAGACAGTATATAATTTGAATCAGAATTAGACCTGCATCACTTTCACTGATATCTCATATGAATGACACAGGAGATTATATTTATTTTTCTTTTTTTTCCTCCTTGCTTTAGTAATACAGAGAAAACCCAGCACAAAATTCCTTATTCCATTCCTCTTTACATGCATAGCTAATAAAAGCAGGAAAACAGAAAAAATATACTTTATTATTCATTCTATGAAACCTGGACAAGCATTTGCTGTTGAAGTCAATTGTCTTGCACTCTGTGTGGTATATTCCCTTGCATCACATAGATGTAAATGAAACCAGTTGGGCTCAAGTCTCCATCAATTTTCAACAAGTGTAATACTTTGTACCTTTGTGAAATAAGTCCAAGGTGAATGCAAACTAACATAAAAAAGACATTTTCACAATTATGTCCTCATATAATGTGAACAGACCACAGTGCTAGGAGAATCCAAGAGTCAGAGGCTTAGAAAAGGAAGACTAAAACTTCTGTTCAGAGATTACTTAAATTTAATAAAAAGTTATAATTTAATAAATTAATAATTATACAGAAAATTCATGAGTTTTGCAAATAAGGATGAACAAAAACATGTTCCTAGCACTGTAACAATTGCTGATAATACAGATATTAATAACAAGTTAATGAAATAGAGTTTAGAGTAGCTTTTACCTTCAGAATTAATTCTGCACAGCTCATATATCTTCATATAAAATTAAATAAATTATTTTAAAAGTCTGCTTAAAATTGCTGGTCTAAAGTCATTATGCATTTGCTAGTCCTTTACGTGTTACTGTTCTAGTTGGAATATTAAGCTCACAGAATCACAGAATTGCACAATGTTTTAAGTTGGAAGGGCCTTTTAGAGATCATCTAGTCCTAGCCCTCTGCTAAAAGTACGGACATCTTTCACTGGCTCATTTTTCTCAAAGTCACTCAAGCTGACTTTGAATACGGCCAGTGACAGGCTATGCACAACTTTCCTGGACAACTTATTCTAGTATGTCATCATATTAATTGTAAAAAAGTTTCTTCCTTATATCCAATCTAAAGCTACCTGCTTTCACTTTGCAGTCATTATCTTGTTCTGTCACTACAGACATGTCATTATATATAAAGTGTCTCCATATCTTTTCCATAAACCCCTATGCATTTTCTTTTTTTCCTTCTGTCTCTGAAAACCCATAATGTCCTCTGAAAAAAACAGGGGCAGAAAAACTTAGAAAAGGCACAGTGTGATACAAAACAGGGCCCTTCAGTGTGCATGTCTGGCTGAGCTACACACCTGATCTCTGCAGTCTGTCCTGCTTTATTACATCCATTCTTAACGACCTCTGCATACTCTCACTCTCTATCCCATACACGCTACTGTTTCAAGGACTCACTGCCAGCTACTGAAGGAACTGGCATGAGGGGAATTGGTGCCAGCTGCTGGACTCAGACTGGGGCTGTGAGCAGCCCTGGCCCTTGATGTCTGCTCCTGGAGCCAGTGGGGTCTTGGCATGAGCTACAGGAACCATCAGCATCTTCAATACCCAGCCACTGGGACAGGGATTGTTCCAGTGCTTTGGGAAACCACAAATGTGTCTGTTTGTGAAGCTGGGGAATGTGGTCTGTGTGCCACTAGTGAACTTCTACCTCTGCCAACCCAAGAAGAGGAGGAGACATGGCCATCTGTGTGACTCCTGAATGTGGGGTTGCTGTGCCTTGTCTGTGGACATCTGTGTAGCCGCAGCTGTGGCTGTGTCCTTGCCCACTGTGCATGTCCACGTCTCCATGGTGTATATCTGTGGTGGGCAAAGAACTGCCCCCATTCTTTGGACCATTCCATGATTTTCAGAAAGTCCCGTTAGCCATTGGCCTGTGTGCACTGAGTTGGGCAGTGAAGTGTCCTTTGACAGTAGCAGGAGCTCTCACATAGCTAAATTTGGGCTGGAATTGCCATACCAGAGAGTTCTGCTTCTTGACCAAGGAGGGGAATGGGAAACCATAACTCATCCCCTCACAAATGTTGGAAGATTACTTACCTGAATTGTAAACCAAGTGGAATGGTACCATCATTACTGGACTTTTAAAAAATCTAGTAGTTACTTACCAGGATTTTGGTCAGAAGAGACAACATCAGAACCAACAACCATCTTGAGACCCTATAAATGGTGGTCCTGAGTGAAGTTGTTTGAGCTCTCCTGGACAGCATCAGCCTGTGCCCATCACATCCCTCTGAGCAGTATACAATCAAATTCTCAGGTTTACAAGGTTTAGAGAATTATCACTGAAAGTTAATGATGTGGCCTGGGCTGATACATCCACTCTTGGGGCTCACATCCATTCCTTGAGAAATGCAAAGACATTAAATGTATTTCACTGAACCTGAGAGGAATTTTTAACAGGTATACTTTGGTACTTTATGTGCATTCATCTTTGTGTGTGCATATTGAATCAAACACCCTATAGCTTATATAGCACGAATGTTGCCCTCTTAGATCTGTAATTAGGTCACCGCTGTAATTTTATTAAATCCTATGGAATCAGTTTGTAAATGTTAAATTAATCACCAATTAGTACAGCCAGATGGAAGGATCCTCTTCCTTATGCAACCATGTTTTCATCAGTAAATTAAAGCTATACTTTCTTTGCTCATTTTTCTCCCCAATTTCTTCTTGCCAGTGCTTCAACCTTGACAGCATAGATGGAGATGTTTTCTCAAGTGTTCTTGTGAACTTCCATTCAGTACAAATACCACAGGAACAAGATCTGCAACCAGCTTCAATGTAAAGCTCTTCAGGAGGGCCCCAAACCTTTCTTACATTGTGAGAAACTGTTAAGATCACTACAAAAAGTACTACTTAGTCAGAAGACTAACTACAAGAAGATTATTTTCTCTCTATTATATACTCTCTATTGATCCTACATTTCTTCTTAAGTTGATGATCTACATTCTGTACAAATTCTATTATTTCTCTGTTGACTGCAAAAGGATAGATGAAATTACTGTACATAGAATATTTAGCTGCTGAAAATCTGATAAGTGATGACAAGAATAACCTTAAAGTTCCCACTCTTTATCTAAAGATATCTGTTCTTCTCAATAAGTGGAGTTTTCAATAATTAGTTTTCTAGGTGTGGTAGCCCCCTAGGATCCATTAAAAGGACTAAAAAACTTGGATAATCATGTCATTTGTCCGATATCTCAATAGGTAAGTGTACAATAGTCCTATTACTACAGACTAATTTAAACACTGCCTCAGATAGCATTTTTGTTACCAGACAAAGAATTAATAATTGAAATATTGGGGATTTTATTGTCCTGAAGACTACCATGTCAGACAGACATTGCAATACATTATGAATATATTGGATCCATTCTTTGATAGTAGCCATTAGTCCTTAAGGTATAACATTTGTATTTAAGGTTAAGACTATCACTAGACTATCTTTCAAACTGACTCTTAACAGGACTGTGCTTGGAGAACTTGGGGCCCATGTAAATTATATTTCCTTTATGATTTTGACAATAGTTTCCCTGAAAGGCTTGAATATTCTACAGCCTGTCAGCATAATAACCATGCATAGCCACGACAGCTATATGAGCAGAGCCCATGTGTACAGAACAGTATGTCAAAAAGGATTTTTTTATGCTAACAAATTTGGACAATTTCACTTTGCAATGTTAGTTTAACCAACAAGATATCTGGTTTTAATATCTCAGACATTTTGCACCAAAATGCCTGTACTAGCCAAATTATAAAGTGTAGTTCAGGTCTGAATTTACTATACAGATCACTATACAGGTAATTTCTTTACTCGAAACATGATATAAAATATGAAAGTCTTTAAGCCACATAATGCTAAAATATGGTATTTTTACCTCTTCCTCAAAACATTTTTTGTACTGTAGAAACATCCATAATATCCTTAAGAACATCTTAATTCTTTGGTGGCTTAGATTTATTTCATATAACTTAAAATGTGTACACTGTAGAAGTCTCTGTGAGAGCTGGTATTTCTGCCATCTTCTTGTACTTAATGAAGGAAAATAGCATGTATATGTTGCATTATGTCTTATTTGGTTCAGACCTGTCAATACATACCTGTCAGGTAAGCAATCTTAGAGTACCTATTTCTCTGTATTGACTATGATGGGAGACTAACTGCACAGAGTAATTTATAAAGGTGTAGAAATACTAGTATTTTTTATCTTATTAAGTACCTACCTTTTAACAAACATTACATGCATCTATCCTGTATTTGCAATGTCAGCTCTGTAGAGAATTGACAATTGTCTCAATATGTGCCGAGTAAAGTTTTGAGTTGCAGCAAATATTTTTAGGCACCACAGGCAATAATACTATAGTTATAAGTAGCACTAATATTAAAATAAATAGGTATGGAAAATCATTCTCTCCCACAATATATACTAGAATGAAGGGTCTAGGACAAAAAAAGCCTGCACATATTAAGATAACAAATTGTCTGAAGCTCTCATTGATATGAGTGGATAAGATTGTTGGATGGATTTATACAAATGGATAAATGACACACTAGAGTTTAAAAAAAAAAAGTGGAGCAATCCTATTGTTCATGGGGCTGAAAAACAGTTGTTAGGATGTTCTGTCAAAAAATTGTATTTTTGTAACATAAAATCTGTACTTTTTTAAGAGACTGAATTTGATGTCAACAAGCCTATAGGGCATTTCTATGAATTAACAGACTCTAAAAATCATGCAGTTTTGAAAACTGTGTCATTGTGTTGTCTTTCAGACTGATCCTCGTTTCAGCTTTATATTTGGCCAAGAGCATGAAAAGAATTCTTCCAAAGTGGAGAATTATATCCTTTTAAGCAATGTTTGATAACTATTTTCTGGAGTTTCTTATGACTTAAGTGGTTATGTTAAAGGCTTAAGCTTCTTTGAAGCACAAAACCAGAATTTTCTTAGTTTTTTTGCATACTATGCAAATAACATACACCCATCATTGGTACTTATATTAGTTTCACATGTGCTATAATAGCACTAGATTAAAATATTGCAGTATCAGCACTTAAAAAGTTATGCTTCAATAAAACAAATATTAACAGTCATTTTGCAAAGGTAATGTTTTTATTTTTATTTCCAGTTTGAAGGATGGTTCTAAATTTGTGGACCCTGGAAATTTTTCATTCCTTGCACACAGTGTATTACTATTAGTACCATGGAGTATATTGAAGCATTAGTTGTTACAACACACTGTAGTAATTACTAAAATCATATAATTATTTTTTTTTTTTTTTTGATTGTTGGTTTTTTTGGGTTTTTTTTGTGTGTGTGGTTTTTTTGGTTTTTTTTGGTTGGTTTTTTTTGTGTTTTAAGCTGTCTGGACAGATCTCATGGATGTATTAAAACATACACCAGGGAATGTTTGCCAAGCTTTTATGGTGTGCTTAAAGCAGCTACACAATATTTTGTTTTGAGGGAGAGCTTTGCCCTGAAGGATAAATCCTTTAGAGCTAAGAAAAAAGAGAACACAAGGACTCAGGAGAAAAAAAAAAAAAAGTTTCACGAATATAAAGAATGATTAGTACAAAGGAAGGAGGAGGGGACGTCTGTTGATTAAATGATTTTTAGAGATAATTAAGTGCATTCATCCAGAAATAACAAACATCACACATCATTTGCAGGCACACATGACTTTCTTGAAAATAAGAGAGAATTAAACAGAACCTAAAAAATAATCAGCAGCTTGGGGGCAGTCAAAACTCTGTCACTGGCATGACCTTCCAGAATTTGCACAACCTTTAATGAAATAGCATTAGCAACCAGGTGCTGAATGATAGATATAGGAAGCTGAAATGAAACAATTTCCAAAGTATTGATCAGCTTTTCATTTCATAAGTAATCCATCAATATTCACAAATAATACTACACAGTTTTATTTATTTCCTGTGATTGTCACCTCAAGAACCACACATCTGTTTTTCAAAATATTAGCTATATTTATAAATAATTCATTCTGATGAGATGCTTCTGATACTTTGCCAAATATGGCACATATATGAAAAAGAATTAAAGGACAAAATACACTGAAATTCAGAGGAGTGATGCTCTGTGAACTACAAAGTTAGGGTTACTATTCACCTTAAAGAGCAAAAAATAAACAGAAAGACATATTAATGTGACATTTATGCCACTTCAGTAATTTCTACTTGGAGTATTTGTGTTTGCTACTACATTTGATACTTTTTTTGATCTGTCACAGCACTTAAATTGACAAAAAAATAGTTCTTCCTTCAAGAGAAAATACTTCTGGTCAAAGTGGTCTCTGGGAGTTCATGTTTCAGAATTACCACTTGAAACCTACTTCCCAGGGATCTGAGATATTTGACACAGTTACTGTTGCAACCAAGTTTCACCATGTAGAAAAACACACCAGAAATTTTCACCTTTGCTTTTAATTCCTGTCCTTCTGTATACTTATCTATGCTTCTCTAAGTCTTTGACTCTGGGCGTCATCTTCTGCTCCTGTTGGCACAGAGAGTACCGATAAAGAACTAGAAACGTGCACACACACAAAAACAACAAGCCCTACATACAACATAGCTACATTTATATGTAGCTATGATTTAATTTATATACTTTATACATTTTCTATATGCAAAGCTACTTTGGGATCTGGTTCTATGAAGTAAGATGTTGTTTTGTTTTAAATAGAATATATTCATAGATGTGTTTGACCAAGATACACCCTTGGGGGATAAGTTTGACCTTAGCCAAGTAGCTACTGACTTTTTCCCTACTGGTGCTTTATGAGAAAAGTGTGATCGGTTGACCTTGGTTGGCTGCCAGGTACCCAACAAGCAGCACTATCAATCCTACTCCATCAACAGGACAAAGAGGAAATAAGCTAAAAAATTGTTGAGATAAGGACAGGGAGATCTCTGCTCTGGTACCTGGAGCATTTCCTCATCCTCTGTCTTCCATGACCTTGTTCTCACCTATTCTCACTCCTCTCTCCCAGGTGCTGGTACACAGTGTTTCTCACTGTTTCTTAAATATATTATGGCAGAGGTTCTGTCACATCAAATTTGGCCAGTAGCAGGTCCATCTTGAAGCCAGCTGGAGCTGCCTCTGGAACACAGAGAGTTTCTGGTGTCTTCTCACCAGAAACCACCCTTGTAACCCATCCACCTGCTGCCACAACCTTGACAGAAAAAGCAAATAGAGAAAGTTTAAAAGGTCCCATCTGTAATGAGCAGATGAACTTACAAGACAGGTCATTCCTGATATTAGACAAAACTAAGCCTTGCAGAATCATCAGCAACCCATGCAGACACTGTTTAGCAAGGTTGAAGGTATTGTCATACCATGAGCAGTAAGCTACAGAGAAAAAAAAAAAGGAAATAAATGTAGTACTGATGAGGAAGCTGTCAGTATTGCTATAAGAAGCTACAGAACATCCAAGAAGATTTTCCCATGCACATCCTGTGCATCCAAAAGACTTGAGGAGTAAGAACTATGGTAAGAAAGTGTTGGCACACAACACATTACCAAATACTCCAATAATTTCCAGGCTTGCAACTCCTGAGCTTTGTGAGAAGACATAAAATAGGCCAGATGATAAATAGTATGAACTAATTCTTTGACAAAACAGTTTTTAAATGGACCAAAGGATTTGCTCATTTCTCAGCCATAAGAAAATTGACTGATCCTATTCCCAAAACTAAACACTTCTGTGAATATGTATGGCTATTTTATGTAGTACACTATTTTACATAGTGTATAGTTTACATGGTGTGATAGCTTTTGTATTCCCTTTAAACATGTACATTGTACTGGTTTTTTTCCTTACCTATTGAAGACAATCAACCAATATCATAACTAAACCAGTATATTACTATAATAATAGTTTACTGACTAAAAAGGATTGGAATGAGATTACAAATAGATTAACAGAATTAAGAAAAGGATCTAAAATAGGATAAAACCTTTATTTTCTGTAATTTCAGGAATGAAAAATTCATTTTCAAACAAGAGGCCTTTGTATAAAATCAGTAAAGAGATGGAAGACAACTAAGAGGCTTTTATTCTATATTTTCAAAATCTCTTTCTCTACTATACTTTTTGTCCTGCAGTTTTTACTCAATTCATTTGTGAGGTAATTTAAAGCGGACAAAAAAATCATCTTTCATGTTTTATAGAGACAAATTTATTTTCTTTCTGATTAAATATGACCAAATTAAATGTGATATGAAATGTGACTGGTTTTGTGATTTTCAAGTTTTGATACATATAAATGTATGTGTCATGTATTAATGCATTTTCAGCTCAGGCAATGATTACAAATTTATTAAATTAATATGTGTGCATGTTTATTTACCTCAGTTCCTTCTGTTAATGAAATACTACTGCAGGTAGAACATATACCTTCTAATTTGGTGCACTCTTGTAGCAAAAATTTAGATACCTGAAAGAATAGGAGTAATCAAATTCCCTACAGAAATAGTGAAAATTATATTCTAATTTCTGAATAAGAACTGATAAGAAATGATAAGCATAAACATAGTGTTCACCTTCCTAAATCAGTTTTTCTCATCACCTTCAGAGGGTAAGACTTAATCAAAAGGGATTTTTCTTTCTAATAGAAAAAAACCCAAACCCCCAAATGGATCAAAAGAGAAGCTGAAAATAGCACCTGAACCCACCATTTTTATTGTATTCTCTCTACAAATAGTTCCATCCCTCTGTTCCCTCCCTAAGTAGTTAGGGCTACTTCTGAGCCCCAACTGTTGGATAAGGCCAGTTTGCTTTCCTCCTAACTCCATTACAAGCCCATTCACAACAGCCCAGTGCCCTGTCTTCAAAAAATATAAAATCTCCTACTGAGGATATCCCTCTGACTGCTTGTCACTGAAGTGTTCCAGGAGATGAAAGTTCAAAGTCATTCTATCTGACAGGGTCAAAAAAACAAGTTTACAAATTCCTCCTTCATTCGTAAACTACATCTCACCTATCAAATGAGACGTGATATTTACACAAATTTGACAGTGTCAAATTCATATAGGTTTTGGGGTTTCTTGGTGGTCTTGGATCATGCATCTGAGTTATAGTTGAGTCCCAATGAGAAGACAAGTAACTTTTCCTTCAGAACAGGCACTTGTAAGCAGGCATGACAAATTAAACTGTCATTGGCAAGGGAGCATCCAGACTAAGAAGAAGAGTAAGTAATGAATGTCAGGGTAAAGCAGTCCTAGAAAGTTGGTAAACTCAAATGCTGTGTGGCACCAAATTGTGACTGAATTCTAATTATGGGGTATTTTTCTTGATTGAACTCTATGACATGAACAATCACGTCCTCTTCTTTGGAATTGCAACACAATTTAAGCACTCCATATTTCTTATTTGATTCAGCCTTAACATATACGTGAGTTTGGCCTGTATCTATGTCATGAATTTAAGAGATTAGAAGTGCTTTGGTTTTAAATGCCTTTTTTTTGTGCCTTTCACATCTGCACAGAGTTGTCCCATGTATTTATGCTTTGTCCTATTTGATTTATGTAATCCCACTAATATAGCATTTTCTGAATACAATTAAAGTCTAATACATCAGATTACAGACTTGGAAATATCTGATTTTCATATCAACTTTGAGTTTTAATTTTATCATATTGTTTTTCTCCTACTTATACAATTTTCCTGTTTTCTTTAAATTTCTATTTCTGGCATGTGCCTCTTTGAGTGATAGCCAGGGGATTATCATACAGTGTTTTTGCTGTCCCTTAGAAAATATGTGAATGTTAAAATTCTTTTAATCTCTGTTTATCTTAAATCAAATAATCTTAATTCCCTGGCTACTTTAGTTGCTTCATTCTTTTCAAGTCAGTGTACTCCTGGTTAAGAAGTGGCCAAATATGAATGCAGACTTGAATCTTATCACTATACATTTAAAGTCAATTTGTGAGATAGGTTCTGAATCAATGAACAAAGACTTCACAATGAGACATCAGTCAAGATGACATATTGAGAAGTTTACTTTAGCTACTGAAAAAAATTTACATTTGCCTACAAAATGAGAAGAATCCATCTTACAGTTAAGAGCAGCGACTCATGAACAGAAGCAGATAAATCAGACTTGATATTTTCTAAAGCTTGTAACCTACAGTTTGAGGGAATACCTTATCTATAAACTTCAAGTAGTTTCAAAAAATCTAAGCCATACATTACATAGCAATAAAAAAACCAAACCAAACCAAACCAAACCAAACCAAACCAAACCAAACCAAACCAAACCAAACCAAACCCAACAAAGGGAGAAAACCACTAGAAATTACATGAGTGTTTCTATAGAAGGATTTTGGACATGTGTCTGAACCTCATCAGTTTATGAAGTGGACCTAATTAGATAGCTCTCTTTTGTCACCACTGCATGTAATTCAAAATATATGAGTAGGTTAGCTACTTCTCAGCTTTTAGTGGCATAAAAGGACCCCTCACACCTCTAGAAATTCTAGTCCCATTCAGAAAAGAAAAAATTATAATTTGAACTTGTTTAATTTCTAAATGAAAATATTTATATGTATAAACAAATTCTTCCAGAGTAGATGTGAAACTTATGTATAGCTACTGCATTCGGTTTTCTGTATCCTGTCAATAATTGACATATTTGAGGAGTGCTGAAATCAGGGATTTTTTTTTGTATCTATTTTTCATAGCTAAACACAAAGAATCCTGTTTACAAACCAATAAATATTTTCAACTATCAGGCTAAATATAGAAGCTTAGTAACTGTTTTTACCATTTGGATCCAACAAACGCGTAACATATGTAAATACACACAACCATCTAAACATATGAACCATATATAAATGTACGTAAACTACATCTGTAATATGTATGTATTTTAGTATATAAACTATATTTTATAGACATATCACTTACAAATTATAAGTATATTTAAATAAATAGCATAAAAAAGAGATTTTTTCACTTTTAAAAATGTTGTAATACAGGTACATACCTGTGACCAGTCTTCTAATGAATTTAATCTCATAAAACCCAAGCATTATTCATTTTAGCATCGTAAACGTCTTTTATAAAATGGATATGTAATTGGTACTAAATGAGCTATGCTGATGACTGTGCTCTGTTTGCTTATAGATTTTTCAAAAGTGTGGAGAATAAAATCCACTTTTTATGACCTTTTTCTTTGTGTAAGCCTGCTAATCAGTAATGCAAACCAATGACAATTAGTGTATTTTATCTTGTTTATTGTCAGGATTTTATTTTCATTTTGGCTGTGACCACAGATTATTTCTGTGTCTACAGCTGAATAGTCCTTACACAGTAAGAGCTTTGACTTAACACAGCCCTAGGCCAGATTGAATTCAATCACATGGAAAAGGGAAGATTTGTAGACCACTCTCAGTCCAAAATTATCAGAGTTCTAATTTTCCAATTACTGGTTATAAAACCAGAATTTTTGACTGCTATTTCTACAGACAAATAGAAGAGTTTTTAATCATTCAGCAAAATTGTTAATGTTTATGAAATATTAGTGACATTTTAAATTGGAACAATTGCTTTTTTCAACCAGTTCTAGTGTTCACATGAAGATACACTTTGTGGAACACACCTGAAGCACAAAACAAGCAGGAAGAACACATACAAAAGACAAAATTAATTGAAGCAAAATTAACGTTCCATCACAGTAACCATTTACAAAATAATTAGAGCATTTATCCAAGATTTTGCAAACATTTCCTCTTCCACCTAACAGGTATTTGAATATAAGTCTTACTTTTCTGGTAAAAAATGCTAAAAATAAGCTTCATTTCTCTTACTAATGCAGTCATACGGTGTTTCCATATTTGATTATGCTGTTTCACATTTAGTGTATCTCACATATTCCCACTTCCTGTGTTTGTACACCACATTATGAAAAGACATAATGGAAGAAAATTGTTTTTTCAAATATATTTATTTTCAGTGTGGATAAAAACCATCTAAGCACAATCTCACCTTCTGAAAGACTATCGTAATGGAAAAATTAGAAAATACATTCAATTACTTTAAAAAGTCTGCTGCGCAAGTCACTCCCTTTTTATCTAGGTTTTGGCCATATAGAACTCATACTGAGTCTCCTGGGAACATTGTGTGAGTAAAAGCTGAAAAAGAAGGCTTCTATGGTAATTGAAGTGAGTAGAAAGTTTTCTAATTATTTTAATTGAATTTAGATCAGGCCTTCAAGGGAGATGACCATTAGGTATTTTATCACTTAGCTCTTATGCACAGAGATGTAAGCAGAACCTTCAGCTCAAATGAGACGTTCAGTTTCACTCAGTGATTAGTGGAGGTATTTCTTGTTGCATGATCACAAAAATAACTAACAATTCAGAGTTAAAAAATTCACTACTTAACTGAGTAGTGAAATATTTAATTTCTCAAAGTTGTCCATGACTAGAAATAAAAGCTTAACCATTAGTATCCTATAACCTGGTTAAACATTTTTAGCAAGCCATTGAAGGTATTTTGCATTGAATTTACTGGCTCCCATTTCTCCACAGTCCTGCCATGACATCTGATTAGCAAATGAACATTCCATTCCTCCACATGTGGAATTGTAGACATTGTTCCCAGGCATATTAAATACACTTTTAAATTTAAGGAGGTCTTGAACCCCCACTGACTTTGATGGTACTCATATTAAGTAATCAGTTTGAAGCAGGTGTTTATATATTTACCTGAATTAAATAATTGTCTCATTTCCAGATTAAATTTTTTCAAGATTATATTACTTTTATCTTCCAAATTCAAATAAAAAATAAGTAGTTAATATATCATTAGAAAAGGAATTTTGATGACTGTTGTAAATTAACCCCACAAAATACCAAGTCCTAGAGAAATATAAATTTACTTCAGACTGAAGATTTTAGTTTCAAAATGAAAGTTTAAATGCTCAAAAATGTGGCTTTCTAAGACATAGTATTTTTAGTTGATGCTTATATAAAAATTATTCCAACTCAAAATTCCTAGAAAAAGCAAAATATCTCACAGAACTGTAAAAACTAATGATAGCAAATAACATTTTAGAACATACCATGGGTAGTTTTAATGGATCTCTTTAGTTTTAGAGAGGGAAGGATAAAAATGACAATGGAGCACAAGGCACCCAACGCATTTTTCAACCCATCTCCATTAACGATTAGATGAAATACCCTGCTGATACAGAGATTTAATTTGAAGTAAGATGCATAAACTTTGATACCTCCTCATGGGTTTCTTAACACTGACGCAGATCTGCTACATTCTGCATACTGTATAAACACAGTTCTGAAGGTAATTCTCACACTAAAATTAAAAAAAAGAATAGCATGCATATTTAATACCTCCCTGAAGTGTTTTACTTCAGCAATAAAGCATAGCAGTGAAGTAAGAAAAAGCTTGCAGTTGCTTTCCTGAGCTGTTTGCCTGAAAGGGATCACATTGCAGCATTTGTTTTATTATGTAGAAACAGATTCATTTGAATAGGAATGCATTTTCTCCACATCCTTTCCAATTTATAAAAGAGAAATAAAAACAGGAAAAAAAAAAGTCAGACAGCTGGAAGAGGCTCATAGAGCAGTCTTTGGCAATTTGAATTTGGAAACAGTTATTTTGCGGGAAAAACAATTCTACAATTTAAAGTACAGTATAAGCTTTTAATAGGACTTTCTTTTACAAAGCAAAAGCGAAAATGGGTAGGTGTTACCTGACTGGTTACCGTAATATTTCAGGAACTGAGATTTGCTGTAAAGTTGAAAGCATATAGACTCATACATATTTAGTAATATTTTTTTTCTGGACTTATTAGCAAACTTTTGAACAGGAAAGTGCTAATAAGAGAAAAATACAGTGATGTATTTTTCTTCACCTTCATACTTTCATCATGAACACGCATCTACCAAACAATCACAATTTCTGCAATTTTTGACACAAAAAAAAGAAAAATACTATGGATGTCCACGGCATGAAAACAGTGATTGCTAATTAAATTAATGCCTATCCTATTTAGAATTTAGGAGAAGATATTTCATATTATGATAGACAATGGGAATAGTAAGATCTGTATTTTAATTTCTTGGGGCAAACATATAATGAGGTGCAACAAAAAGAAACAGAAAGACAATTGTGAATACTGTACCCATACTAAGAGATAGTCCAGAATTTAATTGTAACTGTCTAATTTGTTGGTACTTTTAAAAAATTTGGTTATGAAGTGTGATGGACAAGTAAAAGTGCAAAGTGTACTTTTTTTCATTCTTATGTATTTTGTGTCTTAGCAAACTGCAATGATAGAACTAGAGTAAACTAAAATAAATGTAGCAAATAAAAAAAATCATAAATATTTTAACAACCAAATTTTGGGTTGATTTACATTATTTTAAGCATCTAGAATCACAGTAGACAGCAGATTTATTCCAAAAAAGTTATTGTAAATTCAAACGAGACTGAGACAGGAAATATAATTTGAATGCAGTTCTTCAAGCATCTCATGCAGTCGTATCAAACCTATTTTTTAGGCTGATTTGCCATGCCATATTTATCTTCACATATTATGGTTGTGTTTTTGCTGTGCCATTTATGCTTTTTTTTAGATTGTATTATATGTACTGTGAGGAATATATGAATACTGAAATGAATATGTGAATTAAATATGTATATATATGCATATGCATACGTATGTGTGTATATATATATATATATATATAAAATTAGGTTCTATATGTATGAATCTGAATGCATTAATTACTAAAATAGGAGCACAACAGAAATAAGCATGAGAGTGGTTTTGATGTAGCCCACTGTGTTCAAGTTAGACATGAAAATTCACGAGTGTCTTGAGCATTGTCAGTTAAATAATAGCCGAGACTCAACTATAAATCAAAGAAGTCATCCAGCTGACTATTAAATCATCATGCTGACTGTTAAGTGTGGCTACTAACTCAGGGATTGTCTTCATGATTGAGGGGAAGTTTGGTTATGCATTAATTTGAAATAAGATGAGGTTTCAATTAAGTCAGTTACATGAGTACAATAAACCACTGATTTTTTTTTTTTTAATATAAAGTCAGCATCATGTTTCTTTACTGTGAATTTAAACTATGATAACATACAATATGTGAGGTTGTTTTGTCTTGTTTGTCTTTTTTTTTTTTCCCTTATGGGGGATTCATGCAGTAATTTGTCCTCTTGAAGTGTAAACTCCTCTGATAAAATCTAAAATCATAACTGGATTCTGAGAAAGTAATGGTAACTTCTTGAAGTGTAAAAGCCTTTTTCAGTTCCACAGAAAAAGGCTCTTAACTGTCTATATTCTCTCTGGGAATTCTCCAGACTTAGCTAATAAAACATTTTAATGTTTCTATAGTGGCAAAAAAAAAAAACAAACAAAAAAAAAAAAACATTTAAGACTGTTTTAAATCCTGGAATAATATCAAATTAATAACTTTGGGTCTGGGTTACTTAAATCAAGTCTTTCTTTCTCTTGTGTTTTCTTATGTTCATCATGCCTATCTCTTTTCTTTTTGGATAGCCTCAACATGGATATGTCATCTTCTCCAAAGACTTTACCTTGCTGAGGCCTATAAAATACCCATATGAAGCATAATTTTATTTCTTTACATAGGAATTTATTTAGTTGAGAATAATATAAATACAAATTTTACTGAGAAGTATTCATAGAACTGAGAATACAGGAAATTCTTGCAAAGTTATGCAAACATTTCACAGTGCAACCACCTCAATTCTTATTTTGAATTGTTAATACTCAAGGCAAAAAAAAAAAAAAAAGATATGTGATTAGAAACAAGTGCACTTTTTATCTTGATAATCACTACCTAAAACAGCTACCTATAAATAGCATGCAGACACATTTCAAGGAACTTGGCCAACACCAGAATTAAACTTGGATCCTTACCATTGTTTTATCTTGCAACAAAAGCAAAATGTTTCTTGAAAGTAAGCTAGGCAAACTGCAATGCATCAAAACATCACTTTTCTAAAGGAATTTTCAATTTTATTACATATTAAGTATTTAGAAGTAGCAAAAATACCTTCTTCATTCCACACATTGCAGCATCCAAATGCAGTATTTAAATCAAGGTTGAAAAAGGTTTTGAAAAAAGGGATATGGATGAATCAAGCAATAGATTTAAAATAGTAGTCTATTGACAGAAAATATGTATATATGTAGTAAAGTATAAGGTCTGTTATTTTTCATTCTATTGCCTTGGACAGTGAAGATTCAGGATCACATATGTTAGTTTATAAATATGCCAGGCACAGGCGATGCCTTCTGATCTTGCACCGAATCAAGGGATCCCTGCTGAAGGGACAATAGCCTCAGTGCCAAGTTACAGCTGAGAAGGAAGTGACAGCATCTCACAGCAGTACTTCTGGCCCTAGCAGAGGTCAGCAAACACAATCAGCATAGAGGAAGGAAATTCAGCTTCACTTGCATCTTGCAGTTTAAATAAATGAATCCTCAAGAGGCATGCCACAGTGAGATCTGTAACCAGTTCATCCTTTACCATATGGATTATAAGATTTTCTTTTCTTTATAAGAAATAACATATGATAATATTTGGACATTTTTTTGACATTGAACATGTGTTAACATTAGACTAAATTTTCTTAAGTTTGAAGGAAAAAAGTGTAATCTTGAAATGACAATTATACTTTGTGCATCCACTTTGTGCTGTGGCCATGTATGAGTACATAATTTTATTAGGAAATTTAATATTCTGACTTTATCTGTCTAACTAAGCTCATATTTTTCTTTTATAACTTAATAAATTACTCCTCCAGCAGAACATGAGAGGTACATCTAAAAAGTAATTAAATAATGTCACTAAATGACTATTTTGTAAAATGTGATTGGAAAAACAAAGACAGTAGACACTGATTTTTTCTTAATTTCCTTTCTTTCCCTTATAGATTTTTGAACTAAACATGTGATTTTTTATCTTCAGTTCAAATTATTTTCTTTTCCAGACATCTTGCCCAACTACCCAAGCCAATGTGAAGACCACTAGTACTTTACTATTGATTGTTTGCTCCATCTCAAAAATTGCAGTCATTTCATTTAGATTTTAGACCATGTAGCATTTTCTTCTTTAAAGTTTCTTCTCTTAACCATCAGTTCTCTAGTAAAACAAGGAAATAAACAAATTTAAAACAAAACAAAACAAAACAACAAAAAATAACCAACCCCCCCCCCAAAAAAAAAAGAACCAAAAAACCAGAGCAAAACAGAACAAAATCATATCAAACAAGATAATGAAAAACCCCAAGCAAACAAAATCCAATGATAGTTATAATTTCTATAATACTTTATTTTTTTTTAGGCTGTTATAGTATTTATATGTTAGGTCAGTATCAGAATACATGTTTAAGGATAATGAATCTAAGAGCCAAATTCTCAAGTATCTGCTTATCTTAATCAAACTACACTCTGCACATAACATCCTTTGCCAGTGAAGCTGTTGGGAACAGCACCCAGTCCTCCTCTTTTTGACCTCTGTGAGCTGACACTAAAGCACTGATTTACATTTCTCCCTATCATCTATCAGCTAAACAGGCTTAATATTTTATCACTGTAGTGTCCAGATGCCCCAATGAAGATACATATACAACTTTTCCTGGTCTCTGCTTTTCTTAACAATGCCAAATACATGTTTTGTTGGAGACAAATGTTGAATCTGTTTTTATTAAGCAATTACAATGCTTTTTTTTATAATAGTCAAAGGTAATAATACAGAAAAAAATGCAAGTATATGAAGTAGACCACACTTTTCCTAAAGATGACTTCACCGGTCATCAGCTTTTCTTTACTAGAAGCCATAATGAACATCCTCATTTTTCTATTGTTATTATTTATACTTCGCTCAGTTTGATGTTCATTTGACTGACACTCATTCAGATTCTTACCTACTTGTTTATTGATGCAGCCCCATCTAAGAAGATAAAGATATGTGTCTGAAATGCTCAGGGATGCTCATGCCAATTTAAACTCACAGTGTCAAGTTTTTCAGTGATTCTGTCTTACATACAAAATAGATAAAACAGGGAGAATTTCTACAGGACTGTACAAATGTACTCTACTGGATGAAGGATACCAAATGACAGCATTGTCTGAGACCTGCTTTTTCTCATGAAAGTTAGAAAAAGAAAGCTGTCAGCTTAACCAGTGAAGAGAAACAGTTCTAAAGCAAGATTCATCTAATCTTAATACAGGTGTCTAAAAAACCCTGTTTTACTGACTCTGTTAAAATGTCTATTCCTCTGCCTCAACAAAGAAATTAGGATCGAAGCCATTTATTCAGACTTGAGTATCTATGGTATAGAAATACAAAGTGATTAAAATAATTCTACATCAAATAATTCTTCTTATTCCAAAGGTTTATTTATGGATATTTTTATCTTTATTTTCTCTAAAATGTTGCAGCATATATGTTGCAAGACAAAAATATGTTTACTGATCAGGAAGCAATTGACATCTCGAAATTTTTACTTTGTCTTTTGGTCAAACACATTTTTCCTGGTTAATATTTTCACCCTCTGTGCATTATTTGTTTTTAACACTTTTTACAACACTTCCTAACAAAGGTTTAGATAAGTTTGTGCTTATTGTTACATGCTACCTTTTATTTTCTGCTATTTCTAACATCCTTTCTCAAGAAACCCAGAGTTCAATATTAATTATTTTCCTTCACAGCTAGAACATTAAGCACTTAATTCAGTTGTCTAAACACAGAAGACATGTACTGTTGTTTGAAATATCTTGGTTACCTGGGATATCCCCAGAGGGATGAAAAATAGTATTCACAGGAGTATCTTACTCTATGGGAAATGCACTGGAAGTCAAAAGACACGACACAGGGCAAGTCGCATGGCCGTAGTTGCTGATCTCTTGAACTGTATTAGCTCATTGACTCTATTGCTATATAGTGAGTTCTAATTTTTATTCTTTTCAGGTGAACTGGTTAGATTAGAAGTGTGGATTCATCCTTAATTTTCTTCCTTAAAGTACAAAAAAAACCCTATGGAATACATATTGAGCTTGTCTGTCAATCTAGTTTCTGCAAACTCATACCATGTATCAACTATGGAAGATAAAGTTCCATTTTTAATTAAGAAACTTTAATGAGGGTATCTATATTTCTATATATAGAAATTATAAACTCATATTATGGTCAATAATCTGCTCGGTTCAGTTACCCATATATTCCTCTCCACTGCCACTTGAATTGTAAGAATACTTTGTCTGATATCAGTCTGATATTTCAGGCTGAAGTGAGATTCCTGTAAATCTTGTCTCATATATGCAAACCTATGAAACCTTATTGATTATCTCTGTAGGTCTCAAATTAGTGCTCAGGGTCTATGATTAGGCAATTGAATCAAGCCCCAAGCCGAATTTCTTTCTGAATTACACTGGCAATAATGAAAGCTTCAACACTAAGACTGCAGGCCACTGATAAACAGAAACCTAAATGTGAGTGCTTGGAACCCAGGTCCAGTCTTTATTTCATGCATTCAGAGTCAATGCAAAGTAGTAATCTGGCACTGCTCTCAACCTAACTATGAAAACTATGATGCTGTTTCATTTGAACTTGAACAGTGTATTTTTTGCTTTTGAACTTTTCTACTTAAGCATGAGCAAACTCAGAGCACATGAAATGCATACGAACCCATACGAAAACTAGACAAACTTTAAGACTTGTTAAGTACTTTTGTTGGTTTTGTCCCCAGCCTGTGAAGAGTCAGAAGTGTTCACCTCAGTCACTGCTGTGAGGTCCTGCAGCAGCCAGTGCAGATGCAGGAGCCTTTGTTACTGAGCCTGGGCTTCAAGGCATGGCACTGGAAGTGGTTCTATTATGATTGCAGAACCCACTTCACTTACACAAATCCATGATACCATTTCCATGTCTTAAGTATGTTTTATGTGATTATTTCCCCAAATAGTGTTTTGATTTTGTTTAAGCTCAACTGTCCTAAACCCCTCGGGGCTTCAATCAGCATTGCATGCTTGCACAGAGGTTGAGGTGAACAAGACACTCCCCTCACAATACCTCCATCTCTGTCCATGAAGTGGGAAGTATGGTATCAATCTCCTTTGCATTCAGATCCAAGACTAACCAATAAAAGCAGTATGAAAGAAATAACTATTATTACCATTACTTAAAAAAAAGAGCCTAGGAGAGTTTTCTCCCTTTTGGATGGCAAATGTTGAATTTTACACATCCCTGTGGCGTTTCTCAGAATCACACAGTAATTGTCGAGATTTTCAAACATACTCAGCTCAGATATAAGTATGATTTCACTGAAGTCAATGGGAAAACTCCTGCTGACTACTATTGTCATTCTTTGATACTTACTGAGGAAACTGGAAGAATAAAAGTTGAGTAACAAAGCACCATAAAAATATCTTTGGCTTTTATATACAATGACATATAAAAGTAACATTTTTTTAAAAGTAAAAGTAAATTAATTTAATGAATTTAGCAAATAAAACCAAAGGGCAAAGCGGGTAAACTCTTAATATTTTAAATAATCAGCATTGTGAATATAGAAAAATCTATAGAAATACATTACATAGGGCAATAAGGATGTAAAAATGATACCCAATTGTTCAGTTATTTGCTACAGATACACGTATCTGAAAATGAATACACATGATCTTCAGTCTTCCATACAGCAATTTACATTGTATTAGAGTGAACACTAAATTTTTACCTATTATTACAACATGTATGGACAATGGTTCTACTTTATGAGTCTCACTGGAGAGAAGTGTGTATTCAGGTTCACAGAAAAAAAAATCCTCCTATATGTTATATTTGGAGTTTATTGCCTTTTCATCCAACTGGCTTAAGCAATGTGGGAGTGTACCAACACACATGCACGTGTATGTTTCTACACAAGTAGATGAGACCAGGTGTTTTGAAACTTAAAGGAAAAGGAAAAGGAAAAAAAAAACCCAACAAAACAAAACAATATAAGGTAGATGAGAAAAAGGGTAATATATGAATGAAATGTTCTGAACTCCAGCAGAGGCAGAACTATAGCTAACTTACACAAAGGCTTTTTTAAAAAGGAGAAATTAATATGACTGGAAAACTACCTAAAAAAATAATCAGAATTGTAATGCAAGGTTGTCTGAGTACAAAAATCTGCTATGTAGTATGCTTAAAAAAGGACAGAAAAAATGACATCAGAAAACTGTGCTTGAGAATATAACACTTGTCTATTTTTACCATATTTACCACCATCCCCCACAAAGATGAACAGTGTTCTCATTACCATTTGTAATGTTCCTATTAAGTAGAAGCAGCATTAGACGTATTAATGTTTGGTTCTCCTTCAATTTATTATTCTCTTCCTACTTTAATGAGATCTGCTCTACAGCCCATAAAATAATTGTTATGGTAAACTGACTTTTTAAAATTAGCTACACACCAGTTGGTCCAGAAACCTATTCCTCTGGACTATTCATGCACAAAATACCTTTGTGTGAAGCTCTTTCCAAATGTGTAATGACTGGAGTAAGTCCAGAAGTTTTCCTGCAGAGTCTCTCTGCATGATTGCCATTGCAAGCAGTCTTACAGCTTCTTTTCCTAACAAAGTTATGGTCAGGGTTACTGCAATGTAGGAATGCTGACACTGCTTTCATCCTCAACAATGAAAACCATAGTGCTGCCACTTATGAAATTAAAGTACTTCCTGTTTGAAAAAGAGCTGTTGTAAGCTCCCTGTTCTACCCTGCTAGGTCATAAGTTTCTGTTACAGAATTTTTACAAGGAATATCAGAAAGGGGAAAAAATGTTCTGATTTCTTGCTTCTCCCAGCAGTTTTGTTAAGTTACTTCAGTGTGATTCAGCACTGTTGTTTGTGCCCAGACCATGTGTCCCACTGAGACAGTTATTCTATCCCAAATATTTCCTGCTGCGAGTGTCGGTTTAGGTCACAAGCAGGGTTTGCCAACAATACTTTTTAAGCCACCCTAGCTCACCAGGAAAAATATATCCCCAAACCTAAGGCAAGTGAGCTATATAATATTTTAAGGATAAATTATAGATATTGAAGTAAATTTAACAGCAATACATGCTAATTGGTGATCTTTATCGGATATAGATACCATATAAAAATGTGCATATTCAGTTCTGTTGTCACTCATCGAAATGAAAATGCTTCTTTCTCTGCAACATGGAACAAAAACATGGAACTGGATTTATATCATTGTGAAGGAGACAAAAATGTCTTTCCATTGCAGCTCACACTTTTCTCTTCTGCTCTCAGAGTGCTCTCTGTAGAAGATGGTCACAGCAGACAAACAGGGAGTTGGCCTGAGCAGGCCTTCCTAAATATCTGATCCCCTTGACTTTACTACTTTGTTTTCCTTTTCCAAAAGGGTAATTTTTAGATAGGAGTTGTGACTAAAGATGGTACAGAAGATTGGAATAGTCTGCTAACCCATCTGAAGCCTCAGAATTTGCACGGTTCTTAACAGAATAGAACAGAAATTAACATTCTTAGGTGTTTTTTGTTTTTGTGGTTTTTTTTTTTCCTGGTGTTTTTGTTTGGGTTTTTTGCTGTACTGAAAATCAGGAGTATATGTTTGAATTGATCAAGCATTAATCCTTTTTATAATCCACTCACAGAAGAATCAAACCTAGTACCTGTATACTGCAAGTGAACGACAAATTGTGCACCTCAGACCCTGGCTTCTAGGATTGTTGCAACATTTTATGACACACCACAGAATGTAAAATGAACACACAGCTTGTTCATCTGGAAGCAAGGTCTCACTCCAGCCCAAGCCAGTGAATTAAATGTTACACTTCAGAGCTGCAGACCATTTCATGCTTGGATGTTTCATGTTGGTTTGTGTGTGTACACAAGATGAATAGAAAAGAGAGAAAAACATCCAAATTGTTAAACTAGGCACTCTTCTGGGGCCCCATGTCTTTCAACAATGTAAGACTGAACACATGCTTTAATTTTAACCTAAGTCCTGATGAAAAGACTGAAAAAGGAATGAAACATACTAGTGAAAGAGAACCCTTCATTATACACCTTTATCATTCAGGGGTGATTGGGTTTTCTGGACCAATTTAAGGTGATATTTTCAGGGACACACCAGCTGTCAGAACTGGCCCAACAGAACCCCTTTAACTCTTGTTGAAACAAGTAATCAGAGGTAAGGGTATGAACATTTACTGACCACTGTAGTACCACCTACAGGAAATAAAATTTTCATGCAATTCTTGGATCTGGGAACAGTTAATTTCAGCAGCAGCATTTCCTAAGCTGTAACCTTTTTATGTAAAAATCTACAGGCATTATGCATTTTCTGGCAGTCAGTGCAAATAAGTTACACTAATAAAACTGCCCCTTTTATTTCTGACAGTAATGCAACTTTCTGGCATCTCTCTCTCAAAAAATCATAAAAATAATGGACTTACATCATAGCAAAAACAAACTAGTTTTAACTCTTTATTTATATAATTTTTGTTCATGTGAATTTGCTTCTCTCCAAAAGAGCAGATTAGAATCAGAGGAAAAGTCTTTTCAGGGATGAAAGTGTTAAAAAATGTATCCAGTATTTCTAGAAAACAAACAATACATCCTAATAAACCAAAACCCAACACAATGAAAAGCCTACCAGGGCAGCCCCCTTCCCCACAAAACTACTTCTGCAAAAGCCCTACAGAAATCTTCAGACACTGAATCTGCAGAGGGGACAAAAAACAAATCCACCACCACTCCCAGTATAATATTACCCAAATTGCCAATAAATATAAAAATGCAACACTCTGACACAAATCAAATCACTAAACCTCTAGAAATATTATGCAATGACAATAAACTATTATCATACTTTTGAAAACTGCCTTAAAAATGAAACTCAAATGAATCAGGATTTTTGTCATCTTCTTGTGATGAAATAATTGGCAAAGTGGCTCCATGAGACATTTTAAGTTTTCCTCATTTGAATTGCTTAAGCCTTGAAGGTTGTTTAAATGTACACAGTATCAGCCTTCTCTGAAAAGCATGATGCCAAAAATATGATTGGGAAAAAAAGTCCATCTCCAATCCACCTAGGAAGTCTGTTGAGACCTAGAAAATATACACAATATTCAATTATAAGTAAGCATAATTTCAGCTTATTTAAATTGAAGGTGTTCCTCCCCTCTCCAAAGCAAGGAATTTCTCTTAACTTAAGGGAAAACTGGCTGATACATAAAGTCTATACCGCAGTCAACTATCACAAGTTTAGCTCCAGATGTGTTATCTTTTGTTCTGTAGGTCTGTCACATGGGATGTAGGAAGATGGCTTAGAGAAAAACAGATGCAAATCTGTGCAGGATTAGGTTTCAGTATCTCTCTGTCTTAGGAAACAAGAGTTTCATTTTCCAAGGGTGCAATTTTTCTTGGTTTCTGGACCAAAACCAAACTATTGAACTTGAGACCTGAAGTGGTATTATTTGAAAAATTAGTATAATCCATTTATATTTTTTCATGTAATATTGACAAGTAAAATAGAAACAAATCAACAGTAATTTGTGACATAGCTGCGTTAGTACTACAGTGACTGTGACTTTTGAACAGCTATGCTGTATTTTAGTTTTAAAACTTAATCCTTGCTCTGAAAGGAAAGCTTAGAAAATAGCATTTAAAGAATTTTGACTGAGAGAGCCAGTCATAATACCCTAAAGCAGGATCAGCTAGACCTTTGCTTATGTCTGCATAGACATGCCATTAAGTGAGTAAGCTCTGGCTTTTTCTTGACACATATAGAACATCTTAAATTTATTTGTTAGATGTAAGTATATGACCTGTGATCTTTTACAGTTAACAGTACAGTTCCTCTCTAACACATTCTATTTGTGCTATAAATTTCTGGCACAGCCTCTGTGCCATAATTAGATTTATTTTAAAATTAGAAGGAAACAACTATATACAGAGATATTTAAAATTCATAAATCACTAGGGAGAAAAACAGACTTGTTGCATACTTAGAAGAAGAGTTTAAATTAATTTGAAATATTTGTATTTGAAAGTCCTTTCACTCACTGCTGATTTTGATCCTTGGAGAATGTATAAGAAAGAAAGGGAAAGGTAAATTTGTTTACAAATACATTAATTCATTACTTATAAGGAACAGACTCACCACTGTATAATAGCAATATTTAATGGAGAGAAGAATGCAGAGGGTAATCTGAAATGTTGTTTATGCAGCCACAGAAAGAGAAAGAGCCTGATGTAGTTTCTGCAGAGTTAATGATTTAACTTACATTTTAGGAACTATCTTGTTCCTACTTTTTTTCTGAAAACTCACTTTAAGTTTTCCAGAGAATAGAAAGTGACTAAAATGTTTCTGTCCAAGCTCCCTGCTCCTGACCAGTACTTATATTTCCTCTGGGGTTTCAAGACACCATACTGTGAACTTTCTATGTAGCCTACAAAGAGACATGATTATGATGAGGAATGATGGGGATAATGTGTTCTTTAGCAGATAAGACCTCAAAAGTGAGGGAAAAAAGATCCATTGTTAGATTGGAAATAAGCTTACACTGAGCCTTACTAGCACTAACATTATTTACCAGTCTGGACAAGACAGTAAACAACCTGATGTCAACATCTGAGAGATGCATACAGACTGTTAAGTCTATTCCATAGTCATATCCAAGGAAAGAACTGGAAGTAGCATATTACCTTTCAAAATAACTAACCAAGAATGAAAAGCTTAATTGACCCCATATACTCGTTAAGTCAATTTAATAAAATACATTGAATTGAATACCTACATTCTCTGAGAAGAAAACAAAAAACAAGAGTTTCACTGTGAGGTAATAAATGCAGACAAATGAGGAGGAAATCCATTGAATAAAAGATAAGGTGTTTTATAGGCAAAACACATCAAAAGGAATAATTTCAGTTGAATTATTCATCTATGTTTCTGGGTTCAAATTAACTGTAGTCACTGAGGCTAAACACCTGGGAAGCTCACTGGAAACATATGTTCACTTTGTAATTTAGAATTTAATTTTTTTAAAAAAAGAAAGCAATGTTAAAATAGAATATACTGCAAAAGGAAATGTATGATGTAAGAAGCATGTGATTTAATTGTGGCATCACCTAAAACAGCAATCAGCTCTGATTATCCACAAATAGACTATAAACAGAGAAAAAAAAACCAAAACCAAACATGAGGGAGTTATATATAGTCCAAAAGAAGACAACACAGCTACTCAGAAGAAATTTTCCATATGAGAAAGTTAAAAGCCTAGTACTGTATAATTTACAGTAGATATGGAGGGAAAATATACCGTCTATAGCAGTAATGCATTAGTACAACATAATTTGAACTCTCTTTTACTATTTTACGTGTTTTTATATTTAAAACAAAAAAAAAAACAAAAAAACAAAAAAAGGAATAATTCCCTCAGTGGGGTAATTTCACCCATACTATGATTCTGTGGAACAATAAAGAAAATCTTTTGTTGAGATCAAATTTCCCCTTATATTCTAAGTTTTCTCCATAGACAAAGAAAAGAGGGAAAATCTGATCAGTTAACAGATATGGTGTGGGCTTTTTTGTTTTGTTTTAAAATTTTCCTTTTTGTTATTAATTGTCCTGAACAATAGGAACGTGAGAGATAAACTCTATAACCTTAGTCACATACAGTATTTTTTATATGCCAGCAGATGCCCTGTGAGCATCAGACTACTTGTTTATCTGTACAGTCCAATTCATAAGATATTAACTCCCTTCTGCCTGCTGTGATCAAAGTCTGACCCTTCCATGAGGCACTTAGGCATTTATAGCAATAAATAAGAAACACAAGTGAACTATAAACTGCGAAGTATTGACTCTTAACAGACATGTGATGTCAGCAACTGGAATGCTTCCAGTTTAGAACAATAGAAAGCAGACTTTAAAAGAAACCTTTAGAAGGAAACAGTAATATATCCTCCCCCTCATTCTTCTACAATTCTGTTTTTTTTCTAAAAATTTTGAGAAAAAAATACTGCTTTTTGTACTGCACCATGAGACTGTGGATGCAAGCTACTCTGAGGTCAAACAGCAGCTCAGCATTAATTGGTAGGTCACATTAAAAGTCTATAAAGCAGCTCTGTTATCCAATTTGCTGAATGGTTTGAAGACATGGGCTAGTGACGACATACAGGACTCCTAGACAAATGTCATCTGCACCATCTGTGGACCATATTGTGCATCAGATGGCAGGATAAAATTTTCAATAAAAAAGTTTCAGAGCACAGTTATGTTCCAGGGACTGTAGCCATGATCATTATAAAAAGGCTGCACTGGGCTGATCACACATCTATGATAGAAGACACTGGCATCCTGCAGCAGCTGGTGAGCACTGGACTTAAAAAAAGTAACATGTAATCAGGACAGACAAATGAAACACTTCAAGGACACACAAATACAATTCCAAGTGATAAAAATTGTTCAACTAGGTAGGGCCAATTACATCACAGTCCAGGTTGAAGGGAGTCAATTGAATCTAAACTTACCAGCAGAAGCTTGCATGATCTTGTTAATCTGTTGTCAAGGACAGAAGTCTCCAATTAAAAGGTCATTTTTGTCTTTGCTGGTCTCTGTGTTTGGTTTTTATGGGATCAGAGAATCAATTAGTCTGGAACAGACCTGAGTTCATTGAGTCCAACTTTTGACCGAAAATCATGTCAAGTAGATTATGGCACTAAGTCTTTCCTTAAATATCTCCACGGATGGTGACTCCACCACCTCCCAGGGCAGCCTATTTCAATGTTTAATCATCCTTTTTGTGAAGAAATTCCTCCTAATGTTCAACTTAAACCTCTCCTGGCACACCTTGAGGGTATGTCCTCTGGTCCTGCCGCTGTTGCCTGGCAGAAGAGACTGCCCTGGCTACAAACTTTCAGGAACTTGCAAAGACCAATAAGGTCTTCCCTGGAGATCTCCTTTTCTCCCCACTAAACAAGCCCAGCTCCTTCAGCTGCTCCTCATAGCACTTGCACTCCAGACCCTTCACCGTCTCCTTTGCCCTGCTCTGGACACACCCCAACACATCAGTGTCCTTCCTGAATTAAGGGGCCCAAAACAGGACACAGCATTCAAGGTATAGCCTCACCAGTGGTGCATGCAGGGAGATAATCACTACTCTGGTACTTTTGGCCACGCTATTTCTGATACAGGCCAGGATGCCATTGGACTTCTTCGTCACCTGAGCACACTGATGGCTCATGTTCAGCACCCTGATCCTTTTCTGCTGGGCAGCTTTCCAGCCACTCTGCCTGTAGTGCTGCATGGTGTTCTCATGTCCAAAGGGTAGGACCCAGTATTTGGTCTTGTTGAACCTCATATTCCTGGTCTCAGCCCCTTGATTCAGCCTTTCCAGATTCCTCTGCAGAGCCCTCCTACCTTCCAGCAGATTGACAGTCACACACAAATTAATATTGCCTGTGTACTTATTTACTGAGGGTGTCTTTGATGCCCTCATCAACCAGATGTTCTATAAAGACAATAAACAGGACTGATTCTAACACTGAGGCCTGAGGAACACCTCTAGTGACCAGGCACCAAATGAGTGCAGGACCACTCACCACCATGCTCTGGGCCTGGCCATGCAGCCTGTTGTTAAGCCAGCAAAGAGTACCCCTTCCAACTCTGTTTTCCTACAGGGTGCAGGTGAAGGATGCTAATATTGCTGGATCTGATTCCCTGATGGCAGCAGAATGCAAATCTTATCTTGACAATTCAGAGGCACTTCTGATGTCCACGATCCTGTGCACCTGAGCAAAGTATAGTCCATAGCAAACAAAATAATAAAAATAATTAAATATTAATAACAACCCTTAGGACTACAGCAACCCAACTACAGCAACTCATGAAGGAGTTAGAAATACCCAGCCTAGTAATACATTGGGATAACCCCATGGTTTAGGGTTTTTTTCTTCCTTCTGTTTGTTTCTTTTTGTTTGATTGATTTTTTTCTTTTCTACCTGTTACAATATTTGAAGAAAATACCATGAGAGATATTTCCTTCATTTCTGAAGGACAATATAGCAAAAATAATTGGTAAATGACAGAGAAAGGATTCTATTATGAAAACCAGCTCATAGCATTGTCTCACACTTGAGTTGATGAGAAACTCTGTTTTATGTTTCTGCATTAATTGCAGTTGGAGTTAAATATTTTGAACTGATTTCAAAGCTTCACTTTAATTAATAACATTAGTTTCAAATTTTGTTTTTAAATACTCAAACTAATTACTTGGTTTACAAAATTGTTTTAATTTCTATGTGAAGATAGAAAAGGCTTAATTAACTTCCATAGATTTCAGATCAGCCTTTCAGTACCTCTGAATTCATGGAACTAAATTATATGTTCATGTACACCCTCAATTACATTCTGAATTGAGAATAAAAATCTTCAATATAACAAACAAAATTTTAAAAAATGGGCATTTAGAAATATTCAACTGAAATTAATCAGTACAGGAAAGAATATATGTTATTTTCACTATGTATCGTTTGTTTATTTGCTGGTTTAATTATATTTTTATTTTATGACTCAGAATTTCTCATTGTGAAATAAATTATTAGAGACTGGTAAACGTATAGGGAAATTATCAGCTCTACGAACAAAAAACCAACCAAACAAAAACAACCTTATCTTATTTTTCTTTCAAAATGGTTGTAGCTCATCTGACTAAAATATCTGTAACTTATCTGACTAAAAGAGTTATAGAATAATTAGTACTCATCAGAGTTGTAATAACTGCTTCTTCCCCACATTCCCATGCAGACATGCACAAAGATAAATGTCTGTAGTCAGAAGGCATCTTCAGATATGCACTGAGATTTAGAAAACATCAACATGTGCAATACAGCCCTCTCACATCTATTACAAATAACATCCTGCTTCTAGATTTGTTGATAATATGTTCTCACTGTCTACATATTCATTACTTCAGTTTTGCCAGGAGTGTGGGTACTAGTTAAGACTGTCCAAAACAAAGTCTTTGAGAGACACCCACATTCTGTTCTCAGTCTACAACCATGCATGCCTATCTTGGATCTCTGAATCACAGTGATGCTTTAAAAACCTTAATATAGGCTTGGGAGGAAGTGGAGCTGACTGATAAAAAAGAAGCACAGATTAGAAGAAAACTGCACAGAGATGACTAACTTGAATGAAAATTCAGGGTTCAGTCTAGCAACATGATGCGCATATGATCAGTTACACAGGAGTTTGTGTGAGAATCTTACAGCCAGACTGGGAAAAGTTTGAATGAAGAAATGAGGAGTTGTTGCTTCTGGACAAGGGTGGAGGCAAGTTACAGTTCTCAGAGTTTGAAAAAGTGATGATCTAAGTGGATCAGGTTAACTTTCATTTTGCTTGATTGGTTATGTGTTGGAAAATTGTTGTATTTATGACACCCAGGTCTCCTCAAACTCCAGTGGAATTAATGAGGTCTGGGGAAAATCTTCACTTACAGCATATACACAGCAAGCCACTTGCACATGGGTCTGGCAGCCTAAAACCTACACTGCATAGTCCTTCTTCATTGGAGTTACTTCCCTACTCTTCCTCACTTTTTTGCATCATGATTTCCATGGTCCAGAACAACATTTCAACTGTTGCATCATACCCTCAGACATCATAGAGAGATTATCCATCCTGATCTTGGCTACAGGAAGCACAAAAACCAAGTATTAGATATTTATTTTCCCATTCCTTTTCTTCCTTTCTCTACAGACACTCAAGCTCATCCTGTCCTATCCTATCCTATCCTATCCTATCCTATCCTATCCTATCCTATCCTATCCTATCCTATCCTATCCTGTCCTATCCTATTTTCTGTCTTCTTTCTAAACCCCTCACATTTTTTTGAAAGTAGCTGCTGTACATAATTACCTACAAGTGTACACTCTTTAACACCCTTGTAAAGTAGAATTTTTCCTCAAGATGTGGGGGATGTCCACAAAGGTAATTCACAGCAAGTGTTGAAGCAGGTCAACATCATATTTGGGACATACCCTCTTGTGCAAACCTGAATTCATGGACAATCTGATTGGTGTGAGGGTCTAAAGGAGGAAAAACAAGTGGTCTTTCCTTTAAAGTTAAAAAGATTCCGAGGTCTGAGTCTGAATAAAAAGAGGTCCTGTAGGATGAAAAGGCTTATGGTTTTCTAAAATGCATTGCTTAACCTGGGCATCCTGGGAGATTTTGCAGTAGAGCAAAGACAGTTAGGAACAGGGAAAGATTACAAAGGAATATTGACATTTGTTCCTTGCAGCCAGAAGGCTGAAATTCTACTAGAATAAAAGTGGGAAAAAGATGGCAGATTGTATAAGAAGGAAAACGTACTTATTTCACACAGAATTTAAGCAGCAGAAATTAAAGCTCATAAAGAAATAAATTTCTTATCTGAGAAATTATCTCAGGTAAAACTTTCACTAATTTTTATTTTTTCATTCTCTAGTGGCATTATATACACACCTCATAGAAGCAGAATGCTCTGTCTTGGAGGGGCCACATTGGTTTGCACTCTGATGCTCATCCTAGCTTTTTCATTAAAAGGCTCTCTGTGGACATCTCTAAGGGTCAGTTGTCCCCAGAAATAGCTATGAAGGTGCTGAGAGGTCTCTCATCACAGCTGTGTTGATGTTTGAGGATGGGCTAGGAGAAGCCATGAGAGGTGCTCCCCAATCTGGCAGTGCCACCTGCACTCAGTCCTCTGCAGTAGGAGCTCATGTAACAAAATAGCTGGTTGTAGGCTTACCTTTTGGGGATTAATACAGCATAACTCCTCTTTGGAATGCTAAAGAAAGTTATAGATAGCTCTTGCCTCCCATATTACCTCTGCTCGTTCTAGACAGGGCTCAGCAATCTGAAGACACTGACTTAGCTCATAGTGCTCAGCCTGATCTTTAGAAGGTCTGTTGGCTGGAAGCTAAATGTTGTGATTTAGCTCACACCATTCTCCATTTCTTAGGAAGAGATGAAGATGACCCCATTCACCTGTAGTTCAGGCTCAGGTATGTGTCCTCTTTTGAGGATAAGAATTTAATTTATTTTATCCAATGAACAGATTGATTAAACCAACATCTAACTAATTTCATGAGCAGGCTGTTGGATGGAATATGTGAGAAATTTATGAACGTGTGAAGATCCTACACTATAAGCACTAAAAAAACCCATCAAAATTGATGGATGTCCACCATGGGAAGAGGAAGTGCTGATGTACAGTTGGGTACTGTGTGACGGATCTGCAACTACCATACTATAACTTAGGCAGTCTAAATCTTTTAACATTAAAATCTTTCTTTCCCTTTCCTCCTCTAGGTATAGCAATTGTGGGTTGCACAGCGGGATTACTCGGAGGCCTACAAGGTTAAGGATTTTGTGGTGTCTCTGACTGACATATCCTTTCATCCTTATTTGGTATAATGACCGCCAACATGAAAACTACTGTTTGAGCTAATCTGTCTCCCACTGAAATCAAAGGCAGCTTTTATTGCAGGGACCTTTGTAGAATAAAGATACCTTCAAGAAAAAAACCAAAAACAAGTATTACAAAATTTTACAAATTCTTTCCAGACAGATCTGACAACTATTTACTTTTTGGCAAAATGCCAGCTCCAAACTCTCAGGATCTGATAATTTGCAGTCTATCACACAGAATAAAAGGAGGTAGTGAATGCAAGAGAAGGGCAATGAATTCAGAATAGCCCTTCTGTGTCCATGGTCTATTGTCATATTTATCCTAACATAATCACAATGCCACAAACATTCAAAACACGAAAACATTGTCACAAATGGCAGCTTTAGGTATTCAGTAGAATCAGCAGCAGCTAGTCTCCAGTAAAGCTAGACAGACTGTTGGAAACTAGTCAGGAAATACAATTTTGGTAGCTTCACGTTGTGTAAAATGCAATTTCATTCTAATTTCTATTTGTTTTCATTTTTAATGATTCTTTTGGTTGGCAGTCGGTTGACTTATTGGTTCAAATACCCAAAAGCTTCAGTAGCTGGCTGTTAAACAGAATTTGTATAATTTTGGAAATGTACAGAGACCTCATTAAATCAGTAGTATCCCTTTTGAAATCATCCATGTCTACTCCCAATGCTAATGTAGTTGAATTAGTAATTATGCAATTGTTCAGGACTAAGGAATTACAGAGTCTGTGACTGCAAGCTTATTATAAATAGTAATTATGCATTTGATATTCTAGAAGTGTAGAAAAACTCAAATTCTTACTACTTTTCATGCAATAACCATATATTGATTGAATGCATATTTGTGTAGAATTATTGCTTGTAAAATTATTGAGTTTAGCCTTTAGCATGGTAATTGAACGAAACACAGTAGGGCATCCAAAGAAAATGCAATATTAGCAATATACTTCCCTGCAGCTACATATTTTGTAAAGAAAAATTACTCTAAAAATCTTAAATACATCTTTCACCCATTCCTCCACAATGTTTGTTTGCTTTCTTTTTGAACCATAGGGCGCTTGAATCAGTTGTGCTTTAATCTCTCTTTTTCACTGTTGTCCTGCTTACAGGTTTTCAATATTAGTGATGAGTAATTTGACATGGTAGAGTATCCAGAGATTTTGCAGCTGTCAGCTGCAAAGTTTGGAACAGGTTCTGCACTATGATTCTCCATAAAGCAGAGATCTAATGTGGCTAAACTTAGGAATAAAAGGATTCTTTCTGGAGCTCTTAAAAAATAGCTGTTTACCTGTAAGGGAATGTGAGATTATTTTAAAGGGCTGCTCAAGTATGCACCTAAATCTAAGGAGCCAGAGACCTACCCAATATTTCATTTCCCTCATAAAAAAACTCAAAAAACCCCATACATGTAGAGGCTCCAGGGACATTTTTCAAATTATTTTAAGAATGAGGTTTAGATTCACCATAAGGCAAAACTGTTCACCATTCAGTGTTGTTCCTAAAGAAGGAAGGAAGCAGGGTGTTCTTGACTCAGCAAGTAGGTAGTTCTGGCTGAATGAATAGACTCTCATAAATTTTGCTTTCATAACACAGTACAGGTGTTTTTTGGTTTTTTTTTGCTTGGTTGGTTTGTTTTGTTTTTTCTTTTGTAGTGAATAAAACAATTGTCTTTATGTGACTACCTCCTTTTAATTTTTTTTTAACTCTGGGGATCTAACACCACATGGTAGACAGTAATTATGCATGATCTTTGTCAATAATGCAGAAGAACTAGCTTAAGTGTCCTAAGAGTACAAGACCATCCAGTAAAAGCACAGGACTATGTCATTCCCTATGGTAAATAATACTCTTGAAGAAAAAAATCTAAAATCTCCCCAAATTAAAAGTATGATCAATGCAAACAGAATTCAAAATTTCTCATCCCAAAAGAAAAGAAACTACACTTAAATTAAAAGCCACAAAGTAATATATAAATTTAAAGAAAGCTCTCTTACACAATTTCCTTACACAGTATTAAGAAGTATGCAGTGCTTGTTACATAATGATTAAATAGTGACTTGCAATAGGAAAAAAAAATGAATTCTATTAATGTGATATTGGATTTTGATTTTATGTGACTGGATTTCTTTAACCTCACACTGAATTAATTTAAGCTTCAGACATAGTAATAACCCAGACCTTTCTGTAGAATGTTGAATATGAAAAGAAATTCATCCATTGCTTCATGGCATTACACCCGTATCTTTACCATCAGTGCCCTTTTGTGAGGGCTAGGAGAGTCTGGATTTTTTATGAGGAATGTAGTTTGTTGTGTACTGACTTTTTATTTTCTTTGCTGCCTGGTGGCTGGTAACACATAATTTCTTGATCATTTAGGTCTACAGATTACTTGCAAATTATCTGTATATAATGATTTTATAAGATTTGATATTGAGAATTTAATTAATTTCAAAATAAAACAGTGCTCAGTTACTTAGACCCCGTGGCATTGCTTGTGGTCTCTATATTCATATAGCAGGCAAAAGAGCAATTTCTAAAGAAAAAAAAAAAAAAGAAAAAAAAGGAAAAAATAATAAAAAAAAAATTGTACAGCTTTGCCACAATTCTGGACACCCGTTTTTCACAAGACAATAGTATTAAATGCTTACATGTCTACACAAACTTATGTATGTAGGAGGGTCATTTTTTTACGGTGCTAGAGAGATATGAAGGCTCAAAATTACTCTCTTCATTGTTGCAAAAATTTATTGCTTCCCTAATGCATACAGCCTCCTCCTATCCCATTTCTTTCCTGTCTTTCTGCTATACTCTCTCTCCTGCTCTCCACTGTGAGAGCAATGAGGTCAACAGCCTTCATCTCTATTAGCACCCATATGACAAGATAGCAAAAATGTGTACATAGCTGCAGAACTACTCACAGATCCCACTTTCAACTCCCTTCCTGTGAAGGAACAGAGAAAGAGAAGGGAAGGGAAGGGAAGGGAAGGGAAGGGAAGGGAAGGGAAGGGAAGGGAAGGGAAGGGAAGGGAAGGGAAGGGAAGGGAAGGGAAGGGAAGGGAAGGGAAGGGAAGGGAAGGGAAGGGAAGGGAAGGGAAGGGAAGGGAAGGGAAGGGAAGGGAAGGGAAGGGAAGGGAAGGGAAGGGAAGGGAAGGGAAGGGAAGGGAAGGGAAGGGAAGGGAAAGATCCTATGGAATATTGCAGTAAGTGAAATGACAACAGAAGTTGAGTTTCCTTCAAATAATAACAGGTTTAAATGCCAGTAAAATACTGGCTACTGGCTTTTAAAAATAATCTAGAAAATTCCCATTGAATTTGGTACATCTAAGGTTTTACCAAAACCAGTTCCCAGTTTTGTTAATCCTTTCTACTATACAATGGTGAAAACTGACTATGATACGTGAAAAACAAGCTGAATAGTGTACCAGATTTCTGACTCATCTTCTGTTAAATCAGCTATTATAAACATTATCCTTAGAGTATGGAGTTTCTTCCTATTTGATCCGAGACCTATTATGTCTTCACCTGAGAAATTAAAAATGTATGTTTACTTTTGATTGCTACAGTCAACAAAGCTTAACTACTGTACTATGCATTATTTTTATGTCTGATTTAAAGTATAGATCGCATACTAATATCACTTGTGGATAAAGGCAAAAAAAATAATTTCAAAGCTATTGGGGCTTTCTCAATTGTATGAAAAAATTTTATCTCAGCTTCCCTTTAAATTTGGATTATGTGTAAAGAGGTAGTAAACACATAAAAAAGACACATTCTTGAAACTCAGTTCACTAATAAATATTGTTATAGGTATATATTTAGACAAGAAAAGAAACAGTTATAATTCCCGTACAGTACTTACCCATTTTAACATTATCACATGGTTGTACAAACAGGATTATAACAAGCAAAAGAAAGCACTTTATTTAATGAATAAATAATCAAAAGCATTGGTGAGGATAGTCTTAATATTATGCTGCTTCATACAGTTTAAAGTACATCAAACAACAAAATCCATAGTCCCAAAATTCCATTAAATAATACTGAGTAATTATGTGACTGGTAATATTTATTTATATATATATAATCTATATATATATATATATGTGTATATAATCATATCATTATGAGTAATTAAGGTATATATTTACATGCCATGCAATATTAGAATGTGTTGCAATACCTAGGCACAACAGGTGGACTTAAGAATGGCTGTGGCAAAAAAAAAAAAAAAGAAAGAACAACTTATTTTTGAAAATGAGGGACATTACTTTCTTTAAGTCCTTTCTTTTCATAATATACAGTGAGAATTTCAGATACTTTCTAATAGTAAAAACATCCTCATTTTTGCTAATGTACAGTTAGGTAGCAGTATAAACTTAGACCTGTAATAAGAACCATGACATGCTGCAGTTAGAGAAAGCATTCTTGTTTCAAAACATAGCATATGACGTGCATGTCTGTGATATTCTTCTCACTGCGGACCCAGTTCTGTGCAATTCTGAGCTATGTCTACAAGAGGAGGCTTACTGCTGTGTTCTAAAGAAATTAAGTGCTCTCAGTATTTCAAAAGAGCTACAGATTATTTGGCAGGATGTGGGTATGTGTCAGCACATAAGTTCTATTACTGTCCAGCAAAGTGATGTGTCTGCGTCTATGTAAAAAAACAAAACAAAACAACAATAACAAATAAGCCAAAACCACCCCACCACCCAAACTTGCAATTCTTAATTTATTGGCATTTATTTCAGTTTATAAGTAAACTACATTGTGCTTTAAAAATCTGGAAATGGCACATTTACGTCTTCTAAAGCATTATATACTGCTCTATTGACCACTCTATACTAAAGGACTTGCCATTTCTGTTACTAATTATTGTACGGGTCCTGACATTTTTGTTTATAAGAGGTTCAACAAAGCCTGAAGGATCAGAACCTGCCCTCTATGTTATGATCTTACTTTCAACTCAACTGGTAGAAAACAAAGTATAGAATGGACTCTCACAATTCATATATATATTATATATATATATATATATATATATATATATATATATATATATATATATAAACTAAAGCATTTATAACATAAGCAGCTGTGTTAAATAAAGTATTATATTTCAGAGAACTTAAATTGAAATTCAAATAATGTGTGAAAAAAAGGGTATCTCATAATTTTTGAAAGTAAGCATCTACCAATGAGAGTCTCAAAGTCAGAGGTGGTTTTAGATTAGAGGGTAATTATATTTGATGGATGTGTCCACTAAGGGGGTGAGCAGTGCAAGTTAATAAAACTAATGTTAATTGAGTTACAGCTCAACTATCCGTGATATACTGAGCTGATTCACACCTCTGGGTTGTGTTGTATCATGTTCTCTGTATATTAAAATGCCTTTCTGCACTCTAGAGCTGGTCCCCTTTTTGAAGTTTTTCATCACAGCAAAAATTATTACAAGCATGTTAATTAATTAAAGTCAAGACTATGGAACACAGTTCCACAAAAGAAGTGTATTAAATGGGAAAAATGGGGCTGTGAGTACTGAGTTGTTTTTACAGTCTGAGCTGGCTCAAGTGAGGACATGTCTTGTACAGAACTCTCACTGTTTATTTGTTCATTCTTATGGCAAGGATACATGCCATAAAAAGTTTTATTATCTGAATCAGATAAACAGTTTTTGGTCACAGGAAATCAAGACTTGTCCTTCTGTCTGAATGGGATATGACTCCACTGCTGCGCTCTCAAGCCAGTAACATACTTTTCTAATATCCTTTGAGGTATTGCCTAAGGCTGCTAGACCCTACCACCGTGTCTTTTGGTATGCTATGAGTTTATGACCTGTGGGTCCCCTGACATCCCCTACTGCCACATTCCATGACTTTCATTATATCTCCTCTTTCATTAAAGCAACAAATGCCTCCCTTTGCTTAAAATACTCCAAGATTCAACTTCTGATCAATATTGCAATGTTCTTTCCCCTATTTCTTTGTTTTCTCATGTCAGCTACATTAGTCTTTATCACTCCTGGTCTTTAAGACAGATATACAATTCCTGAATTTATGCCATTTATGTATCCAAATTTTCCTAAGTTTCTCCATTATTTTAACCTACTCCATGATCAAGTCCTTAAGATTCCTTCTGATCTTGAATATTAATAATAACTCATTAAGGTAATAACATTAAGCAAAGAATGTGAATATCATTTTCTTTATATATATTTGTTAAAATTAACGTATACTGCATGCTCCTCATTCTGCTTCATTTATTTCTTTGTCAGTCTTCATGCAGTGCTCCCCAGAGTTCCAAGTGAACTCCAACAAGAGGCATTGAGTAGGCAAGTTCTTAACCTATTTCTCTAAGAAAATACAGTACAAAATTTTTCTTTCATATGACCTCATCATGCTGTGGGGCTCAGTAATTCCACTATCATACTTTTTCTCCCAGTCACATCATCTGTAAAGGATCTCAAATAGGCATCTAATCCATCTGCTCCCTCTGACAAAAATACCCCATGTATTGTTGTTAGCTACTTTTCCTTTCTATTTTTCAAAGTACCAAGCCCATATCTAGGCAATCTATTGTAGTACATCACTACTTAAACCAAAAGAAAATGTTTCACAGTACAAGTCTGAACTTTCTGATTGTTTTGTTGTTGCTGTTGTTTTTTCTTTGGGGTTTTTCGTTGTGTTTTTTTTTTTTTTTTTTTTTTTTTTAAGTGGTTCTGTCTTTAGTAAGATTTGGCACAGGATAGCAATAAGTAGGACTAAGTAACTGTGTCTGTGCATACATTACATTTTCTATTTGGAGTAAGGGATTTGGCCAGTGACAGCAAAAATAGAGGACTATAAACAAAATATTTGGCAAACATTTTTTATCAGTCTTTTAAGTGTGTGCATTAGGAAATAAATAAATAAAGGACACTCAGTCTGAAGGAAAGCAATAAACCAGAACTGACATCAGAGAGGCATCTGTAACATGACAGGTTTTGAATAATTTTAAGTAATATTTAGCCTCAAAGGTAGTAAAATTGAATAGTCACCAATATTCATCTGTCATCTCATTGGGTGCAGTGGGATTTTAAATGTTTTTAAAGCTCCTCATCTGAGATATCACAGAATTCCTGAAAGGTTTTTAACTTCTTTTTTTTTTTTCCTCTTTTATTTTCCTGAGTTTTAGATAATAATAGTACTACTACTGATTGAGCCAACCAAATGGTTGTGAATGAATGGGCACTCACTAATTACTTGTTTAGGGCCAAATTCAAATTCTGTGCGAAAAATTAATTTAGCTTAGATGGAATTAAGATGCAGTTCTCAGTGCTGCAGATATTTCCTTCCTTCCTTCCTTCCTTCCTTCCTTCCTTCCTTCCTTCCTTCCTTCCTTCCTTCCTTCCTTCCTTCCTTCCTTCCTTCCTTCCTTCCTTCCTTCCTTCCTTCCTTCCTTCCTTCCTTCCTTCCTTCCTTCCTTCCTTCCTTCCTTCCTTCCTTCCTTCCTTCCTTCCTTCCTTCCTTCCTTCCTTCCTTCCTTCCTTCCTTCCTTCCTTCCTTCCTTCCTTCCTTCCTCCCTCCCTCCCTCCCTCCCTCCCTCCCTCCCTCGTCTCTGTCTATGTCTCTCTTGCTCTCTTTTTCTTTTTTCTCAGCTTTCTTTTTCTCCTGTCTTTTTCATTTAATAACTATTTCAAAGCTGGGTAAGGTATTAAGATTCTAAAACTACACAGAACTTGAGAAAATTAGATAAGAAAATTTCACCTGCCAGCAATTGAAACAAAATTTGATTTAGCTCTTCCTGCACAAGTTGATAATAGCACAAAGTATTGAAGGTTGGAACAGACTATAGTTCTCTTTGTGCAGCAACAGTTGCATCTTTTAATTTCTGTCCATGATAGAAATATTTTCAAATATATTCTGTTTAAAAAAGCATTTGTAATTTAAACTGGTTGGTGCTATTTGGGTTTTCAAATAATTGTTGTATTTCTGGTTTTAATATAGAACTCAGTGCGTCTCTGCTTTAAAACTCAGCATGTTCAGAAATAGGTTCTCTTATTGATACATATTTTCCAAGATTGTTCAGCATTTTCTTTTTTGTTGTTTTTTAACTGTGCTGCAACAAAAAATATTATGCAATGATTCAAATTTTCCTTATAGGAAACATTTTACTGTATTTTGATATGGCTTAATTCTACTCTCAAAAGAAAAATCAAAGTGCAGCAAGAGCTGTATTTCCTATATGCTACCCCTGTACTTATACAGAGACTCATGCTAGGATGCTTATTCCATATGCCTATGCAGGCCTAACAAATGTGGGCTAGATTTTGTCATCCTTGGAATGAGTAAATAAAACTTTATCCAAGTCAAATAACTAATTTTGAATAAGTTCCTACTTACATAGGAATGTCAGAATATAGCCCTCAGGATTTATCATTTGCTGTATACTCCAGTCTTACACATGTAGATATGAACTTAATGGACCATGGTATGTTTAGAAAAATAACTGGAAATTCAGAATGAAGCAAAGAAATGAACAAACCAACAATAATAGAAGGAAAGAGAAATTAACAGGAATAAAGTCCCTTAGGAATCTGCCCAAGAACTAACACAACACAATCAGAAATTCAGAACATTTATTGCAAAAGCTGAATAACTAAATAATGTTGAACTGGCAAAGCAGTAACAAGGATAACTGGTTAGATATTTATTCTGTCAAAGTCATCAAACACCCCTCACAAACTGACATAAGTACTGCAATAAGCAATGCACCCCTAACCCATTTTTAAGCCTTTTGTACTGTGGAGGAAAAAAAAAAAAAAAAAAAAAAGCTAACTGCTATATACAAAAGAATAAAGAAAGAAACAAAAAGGTCCTGGTTTTTGGTAAAAATAAAATCGCTTTCAGATTAGCTAAATTTGTTACTTTAAGACTGATGTGGCATAAGTAACTTGCTTTTTTCTGTAAGGACTTTTTTTTTTGCATGCTATTTATTTGTGTAAATCATTTTTCATGCCTCAAAAAAAACCATCTACAAATGTTTTGGATTTGGATTTGCTTTGCGTGTAACTTAGATCTTACTAACATTAGGAGTCACTCTTCTGATTTGACTGAGGTGGCGTGATACTGGTACCTGCCAGGCATTGACCAACTATGATAAGAAACAGTTAAACAGCAATAATTAGAGATTTAACCCTTTAGTTCCCCCAACTAGCCTACCAGGAGAATGCTCTGTTACATCATGAAGGCACAACACATTAAATATTCTGTGGCTATGGTCTAAAAACACTCGTGTTACTACAACGTTAACGCAGATGAAGATCAACACAAATGCTGCTGTTTCAGCAATACAAACTGTCTTAGGTATAGACACACACCTGCCCAACTGGAAAAAACATTATTATTGTATTTTGCTCCTGTAGAATTTCCTCCACATATTTCAGCTGGGATCAACATCAGCTACCACTCATTAAATGACGGACTACAACTAATTTGATCAAGGATCCCAAACAACTAGCTTTCTCCCTCGCCCACCACTGCACATTTAAATATTCTTTTGTTTTGCAATTCCCTGTTTTATGAAACATAATGGAAACTAAACAAAAAATTGCTAAGTTTTTAAGCCCTTACACAAGTCCTGTCACTTCTTAATATTAAATTTAAAAAAAAAGAAAAAAAGGAGACATTCCAACTGAATGCTGGCATCATTTCATACCACATAGAAAAAAGGGTTTTTTCCTTTTCTACAAGCAACCTTTCTTCCTACCCCATTACTTTTTTCACTTTTAATAGAAGTGGCTTGAGTTTCTTGGAACATTGTGTGTCAGACAGACTACTAACACAGAAACACCATCACTGAAAATAAAAGCAAAACAACAAGAAAGCAAATGAAAGAAATTAAAAAGCAACTGTGAAACACAGAAATATGCTACAGTATATTTTCAAGTGAACATTATAAGTACACAAAAATTGTAAGTAATAATTGTTGCTATTTACAAGTATTTGAACGCTGATTGACTTACAAGTGTCCACTAACATTGTTAATAGCACAATAGGTTTAATGTTTACAGCTTCAATTGCTTGCAATATGAGCTCAAGTATAACGGTCCCAGCATAGATCAATGACAACAAAAGCACAATTTTCTAACTGGATATGCTTTTCAATCTTTGTAATCCACTGAGCTTTTGCACTCTCTCCCTCTCCAAATGCATCTTCTGTTTTTCATAGCAGCAGTCCAGGGTCAAAAAACAAACAAAAAAAGATATTTTCAAACTGGAGAGATCTCTGTAGACTTTAATCATGTCTATTTAACAAAACCACACAACTAGTAGAAACACTCTTTCATGTTGCAGGACATCATACCTTCCACGGTGCTAACATAAAGATATGCATATCTCTGCTAGGTGAAGCATAGTTCTAGAGGTCTACCCAGTACATAAAGCTCTGACACACACATAGTATTAGCAAGTCTAAGTAAGCTAAAGTCATTGGTCCAAAGTAACCATTTCTTATAGCTGGTGCTCCTTTGGACTCTCCACAGATCCCGGGGCCTGTTTATAAGACTTCAAGTTGGCCAGAGGAATGTCAGTCATGTGGTTGCCAGTGTTGAAATGGCCCTCACTGGAACCATACTGCTTTCGATCACTGAACTGGTTTCTGTTGCTATCTTCTTTCCAGGTCCTGGTCAATGTGTGTCCATTAACTAGTTTGTCCTTCTTAACCCATTCCTTCTGAGGTGCAAAGGTGGAGAGAGGAGACTTTGGCTGTTGGTATGGGCCCAAGCTAGGAGGCATCCAACAGTTGTCTGAGTGACCCAAAACCAGGCATTCTTGAGTACACATCTCTGTAGCTTCAGCTAATCCTCGTGGACCAAGAGGCCCATCTGTGGAAGAAAAACAGAAAAAGAAAAAAGGGGGAGAAAGGGGAGGGGGGGGGGAGGGAGGGGGAAGACATAATATTAGATTGTGGTATTTGTCATTAAATATATACATAGACCTCAAAAGAAAATTAACAATGATCCTGCAACCAAATATTCTGCTGGTAAATTCTACATACATTTTCATTCTGTTAGAGAGTAGTTGCTTTGTAGGGAATGTGCTCCCAGTATAGCTACCTGCCTAGTTTCCAGAAGTGGAGAAGGAGTTCAATTATTCCTATGCTATTGGTCTTGGATCCTACTACGAATAAACTTAACTCCTTTTTTCTAAGTCATATCAAGAAAATTGAGCTAGGTAAGTGAAAGTGTCCAAGGAAGTAAGCCTATCCTTGCAGATTCTGAGTGAGAATTAATGCTTTTAAGGGCCTATTATTTGTATGTATCCTGTTCTGCTTTCAATTCAATTTACTGCTGAAGAATTTTGGTGAATTAACAGCCTACTGCAAAGTGAGAAACATCTGTACTATCCAAAAACAGGATTGCCCAAAGGAATGCACTGTACACAGGATTATTCTAATATATACTGTTTTACAAACACAGCTTGATGCATAGTTCTAGGTATCTACAAAATGGATGCACACTCCAATGCATAGTCTAAACAAGTAAGAGACAAGTTAAATTTGCTTGATTTAATATGAAACCAGGAAGCAGTTCAAAAATTTGCATCAGGAAAGAAAACAAAATCTGTAATTCTTCTGACCATCAAACACATCTCAGATGCCACACAGATACAACCATAAAAGCCAAGGGGGAAAAAATGTTATGTAAATCTGGCACTTTAAAAAGAACTGTTCTCATAATTCTTTGTAAGTTAGAAATATAAGACCACAGGAGATAAAAATTAAGATTGCTGAAATACTATGCATGTTAAATATCTACATAATTTTTCCACACTGTTGAGGACACACAAGACAGCTGCAGGCCTCTCACAATCAAGCAGACAGGCCACCCATGCCTTCAGCAACACTAAATTCCTCTCAGTCTTACTGCATTTTTAAATTTCTTAATTTGCTCATCTGCTCAGGCTGGAGGTATGAGGAAGGGCAAGCCACGAAAAAGGCAGAGAAATCACTTTGCGTATTTTTGTTAGATATTTCTCAGTATCTTGGGTATGCTTTTCCAGGAGTCGTTGCTTCGCTGTAATTTGAGCAAGAATTTTGAGATGTCTTTTCTTGACTTCAGAGTAAATCAATGGGCTAGTAGTAAAAACATTGGAAGAGTTAAGGAGACATATTTCCTTGATTAAGCAACCCAGTGACAGGAAGGAAATTATAGATTGATTTTAGAGAAAGAACATTAGCAAGTAGGCATGAATAGCAAAGTTAATCAGAAGAAAAATGTCAGCAGTGTATCAGAAAAAAAAAAAGTGTATCTTAATAATAATCTAATTGAGACTCAAAATGATATGTGAAGACACTCTAACAAAGATTTCTCTGTTAAAATGCCAGAGAATATTTTGTTCTCTTGTACTCCATGCATATACAATAAATTACCCTTACTAACACCTTTTTTTAACACTGAAATTACCTCAATTAATTTTATGGGAACTCCTATTCATTTCCCACTGCTTTTAAACACAGATATTAGAAAAAAAAATCAGACATATTTCTACAAGTTATATTAGTAATTAGGTAATCTTTGTATCTCTGAGCAACAACTCTTTTTTGAATATCTAGAGAATATATGGTACTCTGTTGATATGACAGAATATAATGAGCTATAATAAAATATAATAAGCTATAATAAAATTTGCTGCTGAATTCCCCACATAAGAAAGTGTCCTACTGCTGAAAACTAGAACATGAAAAATGTATAGAATCAATGCTCCCTTCCATTTAGATCAATACAAGGTAAAATAATTAAACAAAAACCATTAGGAAAAAGGAACAAAAGCAACTGTAAAGTAAGATCTAGGAAGAGATTTCAGTAAGAACTGTGAACCACAATTCTAAAATGAGACCTGAAAGAGAGGGTTTTTTTCCTTTTATTTCCTATAAAGCTCTTAGTTAATCTACAGATTAAAAGCTGACTTTTAATTTATTTTTTTTTTGGCTGTCAACTGAAGTTCAATTTTAATTAGTCTTTTTCCTGTTTCAGAGGAAAAAAAGTGAGAAGTGGCAGAACTATTTTCAACCTGCCCAATAGAAACCTACTATTTTCAACCTGCCCAATAGAAACCTACTATTTTACTGATCAGAAAAAAATAAAGGTTTTGCAGACACTAAAACTTTCAAAATAGAAAGAAAGCATTTTGCCACAGAATGACACTTTTCAAGAAGGACGGTGCATGCACTCTGTGTTTCCAATCTGCAGTGGAATAAAAGAATAACAAGAGCCTTCAGTATGATAGCTGTGAAGGGGATAAGTTACTTTTTTCTGTTTATTTAAATAAATTTCAAGAGATAAGACTATCATTTCCATTTAAAATTTAAATGAGCAATAAGCTGATTTTACTTAAGAATAAATATCATGTGGCCCTATAAGCTACATGACAAACTCTGGAAGATTTACTTCATGTGTTTTTCTTTCTTTAGTAACAGTGGTAGGCAGTTAATACTGTTCAACTCAGAATGAATTTTAAGCATCCATTGCTTTAGCCATCTCTAAGCTGATAGACATTCTGGAGAGCGCTAGAATATTCAGATATCTGCTGCTACTGTGAGCAGCAGACATAAATGGGGTATCAATGCTGAGATGATTGCCTGTGCAAGAATTGATCATTGGGTGTTTTTCATTTTAACAAAATACCTCTATCCAACTTAGACCTGGAAAATTAATTGTTGTGTACAAATCTTCCCCCGTTCAACCTTCCCCATGCAGAGATGACAATCAGAGGCAAGACCATGACGTCCTTATAGCAGCCAATTACAATTTTGATATGGATGTTGGTCTCACCAAGTGAGAACTGTAGACAGAGTGAGACACTCTCCTTTTAGGAGAGAATTGGGAATCTCAGGGAACACCTGAAAGACACTTCTTTTAGCTGTATAACTGTTCAAAGAGTTGTTACAGTCTGCACACACCTCCACATATGCCTGTATGTAAGAATGTCCAGAATTGAGAAGAGGCTCAGACTCCTCCTCAAATGTGTACACATATTTTCAATCTTCTGTCTCATGCTTTCCAATCTGTAAAATGTAGGGAATATTTACTTGCCGTACTAAAATATTGTGAGGTTTAGGTTTACAAAATGCCTTGCAAGACTTCATCTAATACATAGCTAAAAATTATAATCACTTTTGGTTTGAGCCATCACAAGAGAAAAATAAATCCACAGAGTGATTTTTTTTTAGAAGTGCAGATTTTAAAATATTTTTGTTCAATTAGAACATTTTACTGTTGAGCTACTAAAGGGAATGGTCATGCTTAGTTATTGAGGAAAAGGCAGCTTCATTCATAACATGTGTGGTGCCTGCTGTAGCTATCTCCAGTTAAGGTGCTTAGATAAACCATAATTGTTTGGTAAATATTGTTGCTAATAATAGTGATAATAATGATTTAGGGGATTCTACATATTTTCTACTGTGAGATACAAGAAAAAGATTAAAAGGAAAAAAGAAAGAATCTCACCTACAAAAAAAAAAAATACTGTTTTCACAATTAGGTTTTCTCAGTTTTTGCTGTGTTTTATTATGTTCTCAATCATAAAATTTGTTCTTTTCTAAGACCTTTTTATTATTCAAGTTGCTTTTTAACAGCATAAAGTGTAATTATCATGAGCAATATGATAAGAGAGAGATCTTATGGGGATAGTATGACTGAAGAGTTGGCTGCTATGTATTGAGAAAGCCATAATGTTGCGTTAATGGTAATTATCTTTCTCCTCCACCACAGCTGAACAATAGTTTTCGCCCAATTTTCTAAAGTTGTTTCATTACCACATACAATGACACCACTTAAAAACCTGTTCCTGCTGCTTTAATTTTATAAGTGCATAAATTTGTTTCTTTTCTCTTCACAAAAATGTCACTTCAATTTCTGTATCAAGCTTTTCCATGCTGAAGTACTTTATTGATATATGGGGGATTTTTTTCAAAGTATTTGTTCTCTGAACAATCCATAATCCGTGCGGCTGGTTATCAGTCTTGGCTGCTTGAATATATAATGACACAAGTGCTGATAAAACTGTACAAGCCATCTGTCTCTGGAGTTAAATGTTTTGAAAGCAAACACAAAAGTGCATAACAAACACTCCCTTAAATTGTCTTTGTAAATATTTATATCAGATCTTACCCAAAAATGCTTTTTTGTTGTTATTTTATTCTGTTAATAGCTGTCAAGCAGATGCATGACTTGCCTACTCAAAAGCAGACAGGTGTAAGAAGGAAAATAATGTATGCCACTCAAGAGCTGGTCATACCCTAATGCTGGAATTTCTGTGTGGTCTTTTATCTCCTTTTATTATACCCAGAAGCTAAACAGCTATTTCATTGATTAACTTACTGCTGCAATTAGCAACTACCTTCTGGTGTGATGACCAGCTGCTTTTCAACCTGCTTCTTTAAAACTCTCTTGCTTACAGGCGGAAAATTCATTCTTCATTTCTGAAAGAGTTGAGGTCACAAGATAATTTCCACTCAGTGAGACTTTTTGGTCTCAAGCAACATGAGTAGGTACTCTTTGCCCAAGGGTGCTAATATCAAGTACAGTGGATTTGAACGCAGCCACAGTTGTGCTTCAGACAATCATATTTATTTAACCTTTCATATTGCATCTTAAAATAAAAATCAAACAAAAAAAAAAAAAAAAAAAAAAAAAAACAAAAACCAGCAACATTTTCAGCTTTCTTTATCCCCAAATACAGAAAGGAGGTTTTTTGATCTTTCATGGGCTACTTTATTAAATTACCTTCTCTGAGACCTCATGATTTTACAGCCTGCCCCACATATGGAACATTCATGGAACTGAAATAACATGATTCCACTTAATAGAGGTTTCACAGTTAGTCATGTATTAAATATAAAAACTGGTAAAAAATTATAATTATGAAGATTCTTTTGCCTTTTATTTTGCTCTTAAGTATCAAAGAAATAAATGGGGAAGACTGTTCTTTATTTCTTGTCTGTAAAAAAAAAACAATCCATGACTACAAAACCACACACACACTGTGTCAGATGTGCTTCCCTGGTATTATTAATGAAAATAAACATTCAGTGTCTATTAAAAATATATATTTTTAGTGATTTATTCCATGGTCATTCTACCCAGCACAGTCAATTCACATTTCATCCTGAAATTACTTTGTCCTAAGGTCCCTGGATTCCTCCTATCACTGCTGCCAGTTTTGGTAGACTTATCACTACCACCTTCTACCCTGCTGCTTCACTCTCACTTTCCTGGTGTTCTGCCCTCTGTACTAAGGTACAGATCAAGAAACCCGGGCTACTCTCTGTGGGCAGATAAATTTTGAAGGTAACAATATTCAAGTACTTGACATTTTGTTTCTATCCAGTTGTGTGATGACTGAATTTTCCTCATGTCTTTATGTTTTCAGAGCGAAGAAAGTGAACCAAGTAGAAATTAAGAAAGTATTCTGCATTTGTTATCACAAGTTCCTTTCCCCTACGTCTTCTCTACTATAAAAGCTATAATAAAAGGCAATGTTACTTAGTTTGTTGTATTTTCTTTTTTTTTTTTTTTCCTGGTATATTTCCTAGAAATTCAATACCATTACGACTTACAAGGCATACCTCCATCAGTAATGGCTCTACTGTGAGGATGATATTTTTGCCTGACCTAACTTTCTGTTCCTATTTCCAACTACTTTTTCTGCATTGACATACAGGTATATAAACCTCTCTGCATTTCCATGTGTGCATGGTCAGGAAGTAGACATACAATTTCTGTGTCTGCTAAGATAACGGGGGCCAAGTTGACTTAGTGCTCCCTAGTCTTTAAGAAAAAGTAGACATATGAACCAGCATGAAGCCAGCATTCTGCAGGCAAGTTGCAGCAATCTGAAATCACGAAGGCACGGTCCTTGCAATAAAGGTGTGGGAAGATGCCGCAGGAGGTGTGGCATCTTATGGTCTGGAGTGGTGCTGAGCTACAGCTGAGCACCTCAAACCTAAATGATTCTTCACTGGTCATCCAAATCCATTACTTATCATGGATTGCATATTGCTTATATTCAGATCTTTGTGCCACTACTTATTTTTGTTTTTAACTTAAGTGGGTGAAACTTTAAAATTTATCGTTTAAAAAAAAAAAAAAGTTGTTTCACTAGATAATCTAGTGGTTCTTTCTGGTCTTAGAAACCTATGTATCAGCAACCATTAACATAAAGCTGCATTTTGTAAAAGCTTTCACTGACAAATTAAGCCAATTCTAGCCTATCTTTTAGAAATACAGAAGATAAAAAATAATATCTAGGATTTTTATTCTGACTTAATACATTCTGTCATTAAAAACAAGCAAACAAGTGAATAAACAAACAAACAAAGACACACAAATGACTGCAATTTGTATTCTTAGCTGAAGTGTCACATTGTGGATGCAGACAGTCACCTTGCAGGAAGAGCAGGAGAAAAGAAATGCAAACAGTATTTGGCAAAAAAAACCCCATTTGTTAACAAATAAATAAAGATTAAAAGCTTTACACATCTCTCATACAGATTTCATTCTTTGGGCACAGATGAAAAGTCAACATTTGCAAATGGAGATAGTCCAAATTCAACAATACATGGGCAGCCAGAACAACAGATTCTCTCCCCGAGAGGATATTGTTATTTAGACAGATTTTATGGCACACAAAGAGCAGACAGCATATCTTTAAAAATTTGCAACCATCTTCAGTATGGCTTGGAACTCATCCATCTTTTCATCCACTCAAGCTACTCCTCTGAAGAATGCTATCTCACCTAATTTTATTTCCACAAATTTGGCAAATTTTTTCTGCCATACATTTAATTTTAGCAGGACAATCTAATGCATAAGAACACCTTGGAGGATTCAAATGAACCTTTTAAATTTGATTGTATCATCAAATGAGACCAGTGTTCAAATATTTGGAATAATATTATTTTCAGCATTAATCTTTTTCATTATGTAGCTCTTCATTCTGCTGCCTAAAAAAAGTCTTTGTTCCCATAAGGTGGTGAAGGATGGTGATAAGAAAATATTCATAAAACATCACATGATCACAATAATTTACTTTTTTTTTTTCTCACACACCTAAATATTTATGATACTTGATCAAAATATTTTGTTGAATTGATTTACAGGCAACACGCTGAGACAGCACCACTTTTGACATGGTCACATTTTCTGATCTATTAATATGCCCAAAACATGAACCTGCTGTCAATCTAAAAAACTTTAAGTCTCTATTTGGAAGATTAAGTCAACTATTTAACATGAAATCAAATTTTGGTTAGTAGTTTCTACAAATTCTCTTTGAGAAAAGGTAGGATTCAATGTGGAAAAAGGTAGTCAAAACAAGAAGAATTGGCAGAATGTTATGAAACTGAGCTGAATAATATTTATTTTTACTCAGCACAGCATTGTGCTGTTTTAGATTCCTGACCAATAACTCATTTACAGCAGGAAAAACAAAACCATTCAGGTTGAATTTAATTTCATTTTTTATGATTGTTAAAAAAGTTGAAAATATTTTGTTTTCCTGATCATTTTCTAACCTACAGAAAAATCCTGATCTTCTGACTTGTGATGAATACATATCCTGGTTCCCTGGAGCGCAGGCATGTTCACTTGGGATATATTGAAAAAAGAATATTGGCTTTATTAAGCAATAACTGAATAAAGGCAAAATTCATAATCATCATCATCTACATATATATACAAAATGAACTGTGCTGTTAAATTACATATATGATTTTTTATTTGTATATCTATATATTTTTTTTATTTTAACCTTTATATGTATTTCTGTCCATTGATAAATAAGGAATCCATATATGACAACTGGGACTTATTTTCTAAGTACTATTTTCCTAGCATTAGATTAACCACTGTAAAGCAGAAAGTGTCAAATTAAGAATTTTCATTTAAACATGAATTTGAGAAAAAGAAGGGAAGGGAAGGGAAGGGAAGGGAAGGGAAGGGAAGGGAAGGGAAGGGAAGGGAAGGGAAGGGAAGGGAAGGGAAGGGAAGGGAAGGGAAGGGAAGGGAAGGGAAGGGAAGGGAAGGGAAGGGAAGGGAAGGGAAGGGAAGGGAAGGGAAGGGAAGGGAAAAAGCAATGACTTCCAAGGAATTCAAGGGAGAAAACCAGACAGTATCAGAAAGCTACAACTGTTATAGTCAAGAAAGCAGCTCATTTAAAGACAATATGAAAATTAACATTTATGCTATGGTGTTAAAACACTGTTAATTAAAAAAAAAGATAATTAAGACTATTTTTGTATAAAAGTATAAATTCATTCTGTAATTAGGTTAATTACAACTATCTTAACAAACATTAAATTTAGGTTAAAATACATCTTTCTAATGGATCCCTATTTCTAAGTATGCTTCTTGCCACTTATGTGTTTTTCTATTTTCCTTCAGTATAAATCAGTCCAAAATCAGATTTAGCTTAAACCGAAATTGTTGCAAATTTTTGGCAGATGCCTTATGTGCACGTTATTATGTAAATAAGTAGTTTAACTGATTTGAAAATACTTTTGAAGTACTTTTCTTTTAGTGGAATTTGGACCTAAATCTGGGTACTTGTTCTCCTAACTTAAGCTTCTTGACTCTGAATAATTGAAAAATGTGACAGGAAAAAGTGCTTACATAATAGTAAATCAAGCTTAAATAGTAAGCTTGATTATATTGTTGATTTTGTCATCTATTCTACACAAAAATATATCCTTGATAACTGTCACAGGACACAGATGTCAGAGATGTCATTAAACAAATCCAGAGACAAAAGAACCATTTCCTAATTCTGTTTGTATAACAGCATCTCATTTAGATAATTTTGTAAAATTCAGCTCAGCGCCAGTTGAGTTGTCAGAACTGCAGGCATATTACACAGAGAATATGAGAAAGTGCTTTCTTTCATTATGCCTGAGCTACACCCATATTAAAATTTCTTCTTTTTCTTTAAAAACTATGTTAATTTACATAATTTTTAGGAGGAGATATCCATAAATCATTTAATGAGCTTATATAGTTTACAGTAGAACTCCTATTAAACAAATGCTCCTGACTCAAAACACTTGCATTTTATTAAACCATGCTTGAAAATTAACCTGTGCTTCATTTAGTCATTACATTCAATGTACTGAAAATTAATATAGAAGCAACGTCTGTATGCACCAAATACTTTTGGTTAGTCACACGATCCAATTCGGATGTTTAGAAAGACTTATACTTCCAGGCTTCAAAATCCCACTTGGAAGACTGCAGAAAAAATTATCTTTGTGATTCTGAAGAGGAAGTCAAAGAATATTTCACATGAATAATGAATCCACATTTATTCAAAACTTTATTTTTTGATAACGTTTTTTTTTCTTCCTATTTAATGAAATATCTCCGCAAATGAACCCTTCCAAACATGTAACATCTATTTTTTTATTACATTTTATTTATTCATGCAAAAGTAGCTCTAAAGTAGGCCACTTTAAGTTGCATTCAAATCTAAGTACAATGTAAAAGGATTGTCTGAAATTAGTGCACAAAATGTACATAGAGTAGGTCTAAACTAACACATTTAAAGGAATATCTTGGATGTCATCTCCAGATCATGGACTTTTTTTAAGCAAGAGAATATTATAATTTATTTTTGATTTTTTAATAAGTTAAAATGGATTAAGCAAGATGCTTGAAGAAAAATTGTTACTATGAGCATAGGCCAAGCTCTTTACATTCTCCTTCATGTCTGTTCACAGTCTGGTTTCTCAAGCAGTAAAAAAATCATGGGTGCATATGCAAAGCAAATTTTGGGAAGGAACATGCTGAAAAAAACCAGCTGGTTTGATTTCCTCAAACCACTGGGTTTTTATAATACGCAAAGACAAAATGGAAGGCTTGCTTACCTCCATAGAACTTATTTTGTTGTTATAAAATGTGGCTAGAAACAGATATTTCTTCTTCAGTAACATAAGAATATGACAATTTCTATAACATGAGAGTTGTGAATACTTGACAATACACTGCATTTATTTTCTTGTTTCCAGTTTTAGATATAGAAGTAAATTGGTTTCATTTTCCACAGGGTAACAATAAATTAAGAAAAAAATAATTAAAAAACCATGCATGATATAATCTTGGACTCAAATTTGATGATGTATAATTTAGACTTATCTGTTTCAAACTTCTGAAAATAATGGGCAGTATGAACACGTTTGTGTTTACTGGACTTGTAGAAATAAAAACATATGAAGCAGATAAACAACCTGAGAGAAATGTTTTTCTTCTTTTATTAAAAAAAAAAAAAAGAAACAAACAAAAAAGGTGATTTACCAAGATAGGAAAAGCAGCCACTAGATTTAGCTCACGTAACATTTCCATTCACTTCCCTGACAGGAATGGTAGTGCAGATGTTAATTACCGTTCATAGAACGTCTTGTCAAAACACGTAAGAATTATTGTTCTACTAATGACTTGACCCTGTGCTTGCATTCAATGGCTGATTTCAGACCAGCAATGCTGAAAAGGATCACTGACACTTGGTTAGGACACTCTGTCTTTCCTTGTAAACACCTGCAAATCATGCATGGCTTTGTGCCAACAATTTAGCTTTAGAAGACAAACTATTATAAAACTGTAGTCATGAGGGAAATAACAGTTAATTTTAAGATGATTATTACCCTTGTATCAAGTGAGTTATTTAATAAAAACTTCAGAGGCAGCAAGCTATTTAATAGCAATGCCAAATCCTCAAAATCATGATGAGCTGAGAACCAAAATAATTTACTGATAGACAAAAAGATGTATTTAAGGCAAATTTATTTGGTGGGACAACAGAGAAGGGCAGCTGTTTTCCCACACATTCATTGGTCACGTACCTCCTCCTATTTGAAATAGGTCGGAGTTTTGCTCCTGTCTTCATTGGGTGTAAAGCTTGGTCTTTTGTCACTACAGAACACAAAATGAATTTAACAGGTAAGCCTGATTTAAGAAGGCATGTACTAAAGGAAACAGACCGATTCCCTTGTGATCTGCAAGCCCTTTCTTTAGCATTTAGCTTCCCTACATACACTACCAATTCTTCCTTTACAAGTTCTTTAGCTCAGGACTCTACTTTTTCAAAGCTGTCCCTATATAGTTGTGCTTACTGTCTTTTTGGACGTTTTTTCAACTCACTTCTCATCTGTATTCCTGTATTTTTCTCTAAAAAAAATATTCTTCTCACCATCTTCCCAGCTGCCTGGATAACAAATCCTTCTCCTATAAATTTATATCACTGAATTTAGTTAACAGATTTCACTTAATATGAGTGATGGGGCATCTTCTTATGATTCATTTAGGTATAAAACTTAAGGTTATTAAAGACAGGAGCAAGGTAGGATTCATTCCAGCCTGGGGTTCAACTCTAGAGACAGTCCTCTGGAAGTGTTCAAGAAGCATCTGGATGTGACATTTGGTGATTTAGTTTAGGGGAATTGTGGTAGTGCCAGTTTGACAGCAGGACTAGATGATGAATGCTTCTTCCAACATTGATGGTCCTGTGATCTGAACTAATTACGAGAAAATGTCTTGCATATTTTCTGCTTAGAGGATCAAGGTGATATAGTGCAACAGAGAAGAAAAGGATAAGACTGAAATAAAATTTTAGATGTTTGAAATGTATGTACATGGGAACCACAGATATACCTATTTTCTAATTCCTCCTTTAGATTAACAGATATCCTGTCAATCTTGTCAGTTGGTCTAGTCGATAAAATATAGTAAGTCACTGAACTTAATGTACAGAAATGAATTTGAACAGCTCTTGCAATTATACTGCTTTGACTAAATCTCCCCTAAAAACAACAAGAAATAATAGCAGCTATACCGCTTCATTGTAGATTTAGCTTTTGGATCTGGAGTTATGTCTTACCCTTGGCTTTGCCATAACACTTCATCACTTTGATCTTTTAATGTGTATGCACAGATTAGGAAAGGTTTCCTTACAGAGTTAACTATTTCCATAAAACTAAATGCTGTATCAAACCCCTGACTTTTTTACTTACAAAATTAACACCTTTGAGCTCTGTCACTTGTGAGTGGATTCCATCTGGACAGAGCCCCTATTCTACCAAAGCTTTCAGATCATTCTCAAAACACATGATGAGGCATTTCAGGATAATTTTTATAGATAAAATTTTCTTGTCTTTTCTTTCTTTTTTTTTTTTTTTTTCTTCCTGAATTGTGACACAAAAAGTGGAATGGAATTTCATTTCTGAATTTCACTTTCAGAATATTTCAGATATCTCTCACCATAGCAGTATAGATTTTTGAAGTATTAAGGGGCCAAAGCTGTAGGACAGTGGTCCAGGCCAACAAAACTGGAAAAATAACAACTGAAACTCCCACTAATGTTAATAACATTTTTGAGTGCAAGGTAAAAAGAGAAACTCTTCACAAAAGTTTGAAAAGATTGATTACATTGTAATTTGTCTTTGGTCCCCCATTCAGGCATTAAGTGCTAGCAGTATTCCTGATTATAATGGAAAATTTTTCTTCCCTGCTGTGGGGAGAAAAATAGCACTGAAAGCAAAACACACCTGGCAGACACCTTGAATATGGAACTTTTTATTAAGCACTGCATTTTTTTTCTTTGTTAATTAATCTATTTCACAGTCTCAGGTAATCACTTTGCAACTTCTCAGTAGTCTGACTTTCAAAGGAACTTTATGCTCTGTCAGTTTCTATACCCGTGTTGTCAAAGTGCAAGACATAAACCTCTTGGTAAATTGTCCAGTGCTGTCTTGCACTTCCCTTTCCTAGAAGGCAGTAACATTAAAAGCACTCTTTGTTCTAAATGTTATGCATTAAGAACATATTCTCTGTGTCTCTTTACTTAGTTTCCATCTTAGTAAACCTTCAGAGTCCTAGTATTTTACAGTGCAAAGACAGAGTTAGTAAGACCTCTTTGTTGACAAGGCTGATTAAGTAAGACTGCAACACTGCACAAATACCCACCTCAGCATGTGCTGCAGCAGTCACAGCACCAACTAGGAGCAGTTGCTTAAACTCATGCTATCTCTATTGCATATCACCTAAGGTTCCTTCTCCATGCTTGGTGTACTTCTGTCTGGTACCTGCTGTTTACTGGAGAGGCATTTACTGCAGACAAATGGGCAAAATTAATCAGAGGGAAAATCCATATTCAACACCAACCCATTTTATAAATAAATGACGTACAGAATGAGTGCTACCTTACTGGGATGTCATAAATGTATAGCAAAACATGGAGGGGAGAACAGCAGGCACAAGTTGCCACAAATCTATAAGAATTAATCTGAAGGAATAAAACAGAACTAAAAGGGAAAGTATAAAACCATGACAGCTGATAAATGGGGAATTCTGACACGCATATTTTAAGAATGGTAGATAATGTGAGATTACCATGGTAAATTACTTCATTTTAGAAGAAAGGAAATTGAGTCAATACTATCTCTCTGGACTTCAGCAGAGCATGTGATGAAGTTCCATATAGTAAATTCTTTTAGTTTAGCAAGAATATAGGCAAATGGAACCTGTAGGCTGATTCAATGTGGGAAGAGATGGAGCTGGAGAGAGGTCCCACATAATTCAATATCAGAACTAATCCTGAATAATATTTTAAGTAATTACCTTAATATAGACTTATAGGGAAAGGGCTGATGCAATGTGTTTCTGACATAAAACTGGAAAGTACTTTCAGTGAATAGCAAGTTATCAGAATTAAAGAAAGAAATAAAAAAGTCAGGAGTGTTTCTTGTTAGAGAAGACTAGAAGATTTTAACTTTTCTCATTTAGAAGAGTAAACCCAGGCAGAAAAAAAGATGAAAACCATTGATAAATAGACATCAAATGACTTTGTAAATTAAGAGAAACTGTTGTCATGAGAATAAATCTTACCACACAGTGTCTATAAGATACTACTGGACTCCACCCCAACATTTAGATTCTTATATTAGCAAAAATCCCACAATAAAACCAGCAGACTTTATTTTTGCAAGTTATTGGAAGTTTATAGTCTTGTATTTAATTGCTTAATGTCTGACTACAGTCAAGATAGCTGATGTACAATAGAAGCTTGTGCAGCAATGAAGTATTAAGAAACTACAGTCACAATGTACTGTTTCTAATGCAAGATAGATAAAAAGATTTATAATTTCTTACAAAAAGAATTTGAAGCATTAAGGATAAGAATTTTTAGCAAGAAGGTGAGATGTTTTCAGTATGAATGCTTCTGAAAAATCTTATCTAGTAAAGGAAGGTACTAGAAGAAGGAATAATCTGATGAAATACTGGCATTTCTAAATGAAGAATACCTTTCAGCTAATCAACTAAATTCTTTAAACAGGCACTTTCACAATGTGATTCATCTGAAGTCCTCTAGGTTTTACTTTACAATGAGATGAATCGTGCCCTGAAAGTGTCTACTTCTCCCAGCTGACTACTAAATTACCCAAAGTGCCGAGTTCAGATGTACACATGGCATCCTCAGCTTCTACAGCTGAAGCAACAGAAGACGGATCTTTCAAGATATCTCCTAAATCAAAGACAATGTGTGTGACCTTAGCAGTGTCATTTGGTTTCTCTGTGTCTTTATGCTCATCTATAAAATGAAGATAATAGAATTTCCTACAGGGTAACACAGTGGGTTGTGGATTACACAGCTCTCTAATACCATGGCAATGGATGATGCCCTATAAGTACTCAGGCCTATTCTGGACTGTTAAATGAAGAAGCCAAGAAGAAAAAAGAGTAAAACTTCCAAACTAATTTGTATTCAGAGAGATCTGTTTGATACCTTTCTGAAGCAATGCACCATTGAAAGATGGGATTCCTGTAAAGCATTTTGTTAATCATAACACTAAGAGTGATGTTTTTGAAAGAGGTGGTATTCCTCCCTCCTGAATAAGAGAATTCAGACTGGATAGGTGTTTCTCTTTTGTAACAAGCTGTTCCATTTGTCTCATGACTTAGTTCAACAATTACTGCATCAAGAAAATAATCCTTTATATTTATTGCCCACTGACACATGATGCAGTCTTTTAAAATGTCTGTGCCCTATTTTAAGATGGATACCAGGGAAATTTTTGTCTGTATTGAAATATTTACTGAAGCATTCATTTCAACACATTTCTAGAGTAACAACTGGACTTATGCCTAGATACATGTGTGTCTCATATATGCAAAATATTATTTTAATCTTGTTTACACCAATACCAGTTGACTGTAGCTAAATTACTCCTATTTTACCCTAGGACTGCTGTCAGAATCATCCTTATATTTTAGCCAGAGCTTACAAATCTCTAGCAGGAAATTGTCTCTTTATTGTGAGGATAAATTTGCATTCACCCAGAATTCCCTGGGAGAAGTTTTTTTTTTTAATCACAGTGATTTAGAGAAACGTGAAGGCCTTATTTATTTAAAACCAAGGATATGAATATTTTAACAGCAATAGCAGAAGACATAAAGAGAAGACAAGCATTCAAAGTTGCTGCTAATAAAAAAAGAAAAAAAGAAGAAAAAATACCCCCTGTTATGTTGTTTGGAGCTAATGGCTGATGATGGAATTTGGAGAGTGCAGAGAAAGAGCTACAAAGTACTTGTCAATAATAAGAACAACAACCCTATATTTGCAATCCAGTGTTTAAAGCCAAAATAGACATTCTTTTCTCTGTTTGATCTCAAGAAAAGCTATCTGCAGCTCACAGGCCCAAATTTGAGTCTTCTTATATCACTCAAAGGAAGTACTGAGATAACTGTGCCAGAGATGACAGACTAGTAACCCCTCTAGCAATCCAGACCTGTGGGGGGGTGTCATGTTTTTTGTATCTGGGCTGAAAGCACTCTTCATACATAGAAATGCTCTCTTTTGTTCTCCCTGGTGGCTGAAATTCATTCTCAAGAGATATGAAAAGTAGAAATTCATCTCATACGAAAAAAAAGTGTCTTCTATTTCCATAGGAACAAAGAATCACAAAACAAATGTAAATCCTTTTCTCTTTTTATTTCCTCTCAAGGCAGAACTGCTCACAGACATCATAAACCTAATCCTCAGCTGTATCAGCTGTTAGAGCAGCATTAAAGTCAGAGAGTGTCAACCCCCCAGAATCTGTCCCTGTAAGACAGACATAAGAACAATCCAATACTATTCAATATCAGACATGTAAAAAACAGTGAAATAAGGTGTGTTTACTTGTAAATATAAATTTGCAACAAACATTATTGCTAACCAGACTAATGGTTAGCAAGTCAGGACAAGAAAGAAAAAAATATATCTTACTGCCTTATTGTATTTTAATTGGAAAATTTTCTTTCTCTCAAAGGATTTGCACAGTGTTTTATTTGTTGTAATAAATTGCAACTCTAAATAACCCAAACATATCCAGAAATATCAAAAACAGACCTCCTAATCTTAAAATCTAGTAACATTACCAATTGAAAGGTATTACTTTACTTCAGTTTGGCAATTCTCCTATCCAAAACCAAAACATTCATGAGAGCAAAGGGATTGCTAAAACAGTGCAATGACAAGCTTTCACAGTTTAATTTTCAGTGAGCAATCTAAGAGACTGTCCTAGCAATGGCTTTCATTTGCAATGGCAAAGATCATTCAAATCAAATTGTCAAGTTCCTAACATACAATTTCTAGTTTTGAAATAATGCCTATGCTATTTGTATCTTTACATGGGGCTAAGGATCTTCTGTTCTACTCTATTAACGCCATTAGTTTTTATATTGTACTTCCTCTTAGAAACTCTGTATTATACAGAAAAATTGTAAAACCCACTTTCTTGTCCTGAAGTTCCCCTTCTGACCTCATCTATCAACGACAAACAAATAATATAAACAAATAATAAACTTGATGCCCACTCACAGCCTAACACCCATCAGAAAAGGAGCTATGCAGACATAGTGATGCCCACATGGTACTTTACACTGAAAGCATGTGGACCTGAGACCAGAACTCCACACACAATCTCCTTTCAGAGCCTTCTCTTCCACCGACTGATTTTGGCAAAGAGGGAACTTACTCTCTCAGTGATGGATCTCCATATGGTTTTATGCTTCACATGGCATATTGCTTCTGATTAAGATCTGCTTGAATTTTGGAAACTTAAGTGTAAAAGACAAACATGTCATGAAGACTTAAAAGTTTTTGTCTCTGAAAGGCTTCTGTACTGTTACTGCATAAGACAGTTACAACTTTCCTTGCAGTGTAAGTACTTTACTACTTCAGGTACTTTTGCAAGGAGACAGCAAAAAGGATTGATGACTTTGTTAATTATTTTCCTTCTTAAGTATCTTATTCTTGAGTCACTGAGAAAGGAGCAAGGGGGAGAAGTGACTTCTGCCTCATCTACACAGTAGAGATATTATTGAAATTAGGAGTGATACAAGCTTTTAGTGATTAGCTTACAGCAGAGAAAAGTAAATGGAATACAAGACAAATGACACAAGAACCTCACACACAATCCTTGTAAGTTCTGGTAAAGCTACTCCGTGAACACAGTTAAAGAGCGCATGAAACAAAAGCAATAAAAGTGTCTTTCAGGTCTGATAATGGGGATTCTGTTTGTTAGGCATAGCCACACAGTAAGCCTATCAGAGCTCTCTCTGTATTTACTCATCAGTCCAAAGCCCAGACATATAAACTCTGTCAGCTGGATCATCCAAGTGGCAAGTGCTTTTTTCGTCTTTGTAATCGAAAGAATTTGCTTTGCTCTTACTTTTCCTAAAGTTTTATAATATTTACAAAACAGAAGGACAGACACTAAGATTTTTACTGTCCTTTGTCATTTTCATAGAATATTTGCTTAGAATTTGATCCTGATTGACAAATTCTTTACTGAATCAATCATCCTCAAACTCAGGATAAATCAATAGAATTAAAAAACAAACAAACCAAAACCAAAAACAGATGAACAAAAACCACATACATTTTAAAATGCTCTCCCAGTCTGCCAACTATTTTTTTTATTTTTTCATTTCAACATGTAGGAATAACTGAAATCTTCTGCTCTAAATAAAAGAAATAGAATAGAGAGCCTGATGTATTATTAAATTATTTTTCCTTACAATTTTGCCTTTTTCAATATGTGGAAACACTTAACATACAGTCACACAAAACACTTTTGGATTAAATATACTGGAAGACTGTATTTTTTTTTAATCAACAGGTTTTATTTCTGGATAAATAATATATCAACAAGAAAAATTGTATTACTTTTGCTTCATTGAAAACCTGTGTGTGATTATGATACTCTGTACAATCCAAATGCATGAAGACAAACACTATCTGGAAATAAAACTGCAAGGAATAAAAAAAAAAAAAAAAAAAAAAAAAAAATTATGTAGGCTAATTTCCAGACCATAGTCACATATAAAATTCTGGGAGATGAAAAATGCACATTATTATTTTCAAATACAGAAGATTCAAGACACTGTAGTCCATTTTTCAGAGTATAAATTTGATGTGTGATCAATATAAAAAAACAATTATCTCATAACTAAATGTGCAAAAATGTGCCAAATGTGTCACCAAATAATTCATTAACAGTAAGCTGATTAACACAACACATTTTACTTCAGAGCAAAATTCAAAGCCTGTTATGGCAAAACAATTTAGGCTTACAGGATTGTATTGAGCCCTGTTATGCCTGACCATGCTAATGTAGCTGTTTTTATTTCAGAAGCACTGGGGAGAGAAGCATGAAATCATTATTAATTATATAAATATTAAGGCCACACAACTGGCTCTATTACTGTTTTCAAATGGTTGCATCTGCAAATTCAGCCTGTAATAAACACTAATGCATCCAGAGACGAGAGTGCTGACACATGAATGGGATGCTTTGTCAGACTTGCATAAAAATGTAGATGAACTGCAGGGAAAGAACACCAAAGAATTCAAAGGGTTTCTTGATTGCCTTCTTTAAAATGCCAAGAACTTAAGCTGGCCTTTCTTATCTTCCTCTACATGCATGTGACACTTTAGGAGGCCTTTCTTATTGTACTATAATTCAGTAATTGTTCCAACTCTGTGCACTATGCCTTCTTTTCAAAGGACATCATGAGATATATAATTCTGGTAATGAACAGCTGCATAATTTAAGGGTCGAACTAGCAGGGCACTGTTCCTTATTTTTGTTTTCTTAGCAATTGCCTGGGTATTCCAAGCCTATTTAGGAATACAATCCTGTGTCTGCCTTATTTCTTGTAGATGATATATGTTTAGACTTGGTAATGTTCCAGAAAACAGATTTTATCAACTGAAGTTGCAGAGCAAGCGTTCCTCTATTTTGCTTAAAAGGGCAGCAGTACATAACTAGTAAGAGATTTTTTTTTTCCACAGCCATGAACATCCTCTGTTCTAACATACAGACTTTTTCAAACTCTGAGCCATCCCCTTTGCAAAGCATGATAGACTAAAACACAGAGCTATCAAAGGCATTTCCACACAACATTTCTCTCACCAAGGCAAATCTTCCAAATGTTAAAAAGGTCCAGGCAGCTAGGCCCTACAAGATGAAGGCTGCATGCTGATTAATCAGCTGCTTTTTTATTCTGTTCTGGCAAGTGTTCCCTATCTGTAAATAAAAGGTTTACCCTGGATTTCCTGTAAACTAAGGAACAGAAGGCATCTTTGGATCAGACTCATAAAGCAACAAAGCTTTCTGCTGTCACATCCGCAGGGGTAGGTTGTTTGTTCTGTCGCAAATATCCTTTCAGGTGTCCTGGGGAGAATGAGCTAACCTAACACAAACATCATTCCAACATAAGAAAATTACATGGCAACCACAAAGTCACCTCATTATTAATTATGTTCTTTGGCTTCCCACAGCACTTTAATTGTTGCTTACTTCAGGAGACCTGTCTGCAATTTGTGTCATTGCAGAAGTTCAGGTTGGTTCATGATGTGTCACTTAGTGTAGCACAAGTCTCTCAAAAAACCACTGTCATATTAAAGACAAATACATTTATTTATGCCTCACAGTGCTGGCTTTCTATTCAGATGGTAAATAGGTAGTGTGAAAGAGATGTGACAGACTCAAGAAGACTAGAAATTGTCTGCAAACTGGCAGCCACTGTGGTTCACTGACAACCAGAATTACTTTCAGGCAGTTTGGCACATCTCCATTTGTCACACTTAAAAGCTTGAGCCAAAGTTATCCAATTAATACAGAGCACAGTATTTCTCCTTCCTCAAAGCTGAAACAGAAATAAAATGCTTAAGATTCACAGTGTGCATCATGCCACCTATACATCACAAAGGGGTGTAAAACAGTTATAAGTAAAACACACATAACTTAACTCCCATCACACCCTCTTGGCTGCCATTCACCTCAGGTTGTATTCCATGCTGTACCATCTCTGTACTATTTATTCCAGACAATGATTTCTCATGTAGAGTGAATCCCTTCTGCTGTAAATCATGCAAAAAGCTAGCACAAATAGTTGGTGAATATAAAAAGTAGCAGGGAATAAGCTTTTGAAATATCTATCTAGGCCAAGAAAGGGAAACGGTTCCCTCCCTCAGTAAGATTTTGAAGGCAAGGTGAAGGTTGCTTATTTTAAAAGTAGAAGACCCTTCATGAATCAGTATCAGTTTTTGACATTATTATATGCCCATCCATCACTGCACGGCAATAACCACTGTATCTTGTGCTATGACCCAATGCCACTTTATATATGATTTTATTTGAATTACTGGTACTGCAGTCATGAGGGTCAGGTTTATACAGCTCTCGTATGGATGAAATTTTTCATTGAACTGCAGGATTTCCTTGGAGAATTTCCACTGTCCTGAAATTTACAGAACTCCTCTTTTATCCATTATGAGCTTGTGGTGTTCAAAGAAGAGAAAAAATTCAACTCTTTCAAATACTATGAATGGTAATCAAAAAGATCTGTGAGTTGCTTCTTTACATTCTCTAAGGTCAATTTAGGTATTTAAAATAGACAAAAGGAAGGCTACACTCCTGGCAATCTATAATCAAAAGGTTTGAAATTCTTGTACATTTCAAAGTAACTGGTTATACAGATCTTTTTAAGAAGCAAGGAAGAAATCACAGGGGTTAAATAATGAACAAAGAATGAGAATTTCCTACACTTTCCCTAGTCTCTGCTGTCTGAAGAAAGCTGCATCTGGCCCCATTCGTTGCTTCTCCCCTTTGAAACTGTAATGAAAAACTGATTTAGAAATTCTGAGATTCTTATCTGAGTTACTGCCTATTCCTAGTCAAAAGCTGATATTGAACTTAAATTTATTAGAACTAACAGTATTTCAAGCTTAGTGGAGTAAATATATCAGAATCCTTGCTTTTAATTTCCAACTAACATATTTTATCAACATTCTTCCTTCTTAATGCCGTGATATTTTTGAATGCAAACTCCAGTAATAAATATAGAAAATTAAATGTCTGCTAGTGAGGATATTTCAGACCAAATTTTAAAACTAATGACTGGAATATATTCTGGTTTTCAGACATTTGCCTGCTGAATTTTTTCAGTATAATTTCCTCTGCTATATTCTGCTAAAAGTTCACCTTGGAATTTTCATTCTAGTTATAAAGTACAGCTTTGTGGTTTTTTTGTTGTTTTATTCACAATGTTGATTATTGGAGGAATAGTTTCTAGCAGTAACTTGCTTTCTATACCACTGACGTATGCACTTTGTTATGGAGAAACTTCAATTAATTAGCCTTTATGAATCACTTGATGACATTTTTCTATATGAGAGAAATGGGTGTAATTGGAAAGAGGTGCAATTATGTGCCAAGACATATACACTAACAGTGTTTCTAAAAGTGATTATTTTAGGGTTGGGATTATTATTTTTCACTTTTATTTTAGGCAAATCAGCCAAAGAACCTAGAAAGCTAAACCACTAAGGGTAACGTCTCAATTACTTCAGTGTCTCACAGTCATTCAATGAAAAAAACCACCAGTGCCCAAGTGAGATAGGGCCTAGAATGGTTTTCTCCTGGAACAACCTCTCCCAGTCACAGTGAGGGGAGGAGAGCACGGGGCAGGGGTTGTTCCCAGCATCCAGCCATGCTATTCCTGAGACTGCACAGAGGTATAGGGCTGACCTTGTTGGCTTGACACAGTCCCAGGCGTATTTATGGTATAGGCAGACTCTGCAGCAAATCCAATAAAAGTACATAAAAGACATTTTGTAACTTTGTGTGATTTTCTGCTAATAAAACTAGAAATGGATTTTTGGTTGTCTGAAGTTATGTATGTGAGTAAACCAATAAACATATTCAGTTTATAAAAATAAACTTGGAGCAAGGGAAAGAACTACTGTGGCATTTTTTTTCCCCTCCAGAGATTCTTGTCTGCTTTTCAAACCCCATGTAAATATATTTCCTACATTAATTGTTACTGCCATAAAAAAGCGCCTGGTCTGTGTCACATTTATCCAGTCCTTGAATTACTGCTTGTACTTCACTGTTCTGTCAAGACTTTTTTAGAAACACTTGATTTTATTTTTATCTTCTTTTTAAAAGAGGAGAAAAAAATATGTTTCATTCAAAAAAAGTTTGAGGCAACTTCCAGAAGAAAAAACCATAATGAACTACCCTGTCACAAATACCTAGTGGAATTGAAAAAACAGATGAAGATTCATTAAACTTTTCTGCGTACAGATGAGTGTTTGAAAGGTCACTAGGATGAAAAATGTCCTAAAAACCAAAAACCTATGTCTGATAAAGAAAATCACACTTGTAGGACAAAAAATTTCTTATTACTTACATTAAGAAAAAAAAAGGTGTTTTACTGGTCAAATACACAGATTTCACTGTAAAACACACTGCCTTTCTGATGGGAGAAAAATCCACATATAAATGTCGTATTTATTTCTTTTACATGCACAAACACATACAACCAGACTTTGCTGAAAATATTTTTTTTTTTACTTAAGACAACAGAAGTTTTCCAGATAAAGCTACACAATCAGGCTGTGAACACTGATTAGGGTCTGAATCTACAATCTACAACACAGTCTTGAATAACCAGCTATCTTTAAAGCTCTCTCTGCCCTTGTCTCAGATGCTTTGCATTCCATACTATGTTATAGAAATTCTTTGCTTCAGTTGCTGTCCTGACATGTTTTCAGTGAAAAATAATTCTATTAAAAGATGCATCATACTCTTTCAGCTCAAGAAGAACATTTTCTTCAGATAAAACCAGCGTTGGGACATAGGCGGAGAAGCAATAAGGTTACATGAATTTAATGGAATCTAACTGGAGAATCTAGATCAAGGTTATGTTCCTCCATCCTAAAGAAACTGTTTGTGAAATATGAGGAATTTTAAGCTAATGTAAAGTCCATAAATAATATAAAGAATTCTCTCAATTAACTGCTGCTGCATGAGAAAATGCTGTAGGGTATGCTCTGAATTCATAACTGAAAAAGAAACTCTACAAAGGATTTATATGAACAAATTGTACTGTGTGTCCAAACAAAAAATATTCAGCATGCTGGGCTTTGGGTTTTTTTCCCTAACTACTGTATGTATGCTTCTTTTGTCCTAAATATGTCATGTCAACAGTTCTGTGTTTATTAAATGCACTACAACACTAACTAACTCCTCAGCTGAAGTCATTGTGGTTGCATATCAACATACAGGAGCCAACTGGCTGTTTAATGATAACAGAAATGTTTTGCTGAATGACTTGCATAATTACACAGGGACACACAATTTAGATAATGAGTTCTTTTTAGGATTTCTATGCTTGGCTGTCACATTACTGAAATCTACATGAAACTGGAGGTTTAGTAAGTAGAGGAATTCCTGTTAATGACGATAATTAAAACACCATGCCCAAATGTAACTGTGACCTAAAAGAAGTCGAAAGAGATTTTAATTAAAATTATTGCATTTCATAGAAATGGAAGAAATATTCTTAAATTTAGTGCAGTAAAGAAAATTAACACAACTACAGGTAACACATTTCTTAGTCCTTTTGAACAAAGTGTCTTTAAGTGATGAGGGTCTGCTCTCAGTACCTGGCCATCATCTACACTTAACTGGCATTACATTTTAACAAGTCTAAAATTAAAACTAGTAAAATTATTAAAATAAGAAAGAAAAAAAAAATCCTTCTTTACTGAAGACCTAGAGAACAAGGATGTGTTTATATAATTGCTTAATCATAATTCTACCTTCAGGACACATCCAAACTTGTGTAGGAACATTGTATGGATAAGCATGCCTTTCTACACATATATACTTACACATAACAATAATTGAATAAATTTAAAGTTAAAGGCAAAACTAGTCAAATGTATTGACAACTCTTCACAGCTTACAAATGCTTTCTACTTCAACTTAAATCTTTCCAGTTTGAGAACACTTCTTTATAAATTGTCTCCTAATATTAGTGCTTCAGCATCTTTCAGTTCTGGAACATGTGGTGACTTATTAAGAGCTAACAGTGCTCAAGTAAATTCTTTCCATTGAACGATCCATTACGGTGTAATCATGACCAGGCACACAGCCCTGATCAATAGAAAGGTACATAGTTGCTGTAAAACAGCTCGACTAACCAGGGTAAGTAATCTACCATTCTAAACACTTGAAGAACCAAACAATTAAGCATCAGATAAGGTCAAATATTATTGATTGTAGATTCAAGTGAAATTCCTTTTGTTGCTTTTCCTTTTCTTGGTTTTGCCTGTAATCCAAGTATTATTTCCTTGAAAATACACTTTCTTTCTTTTTTTTCCCCAGTGGCTGCACTTACATAGCAATAGGATATAAGTGGCTTCACAGAACAACATAATGATGCATTGACTTGAAGATCAATACTGGTAAAAAACCTTGGAGACAGAGAAATAAAAAGGAAAACTTTTTTTTCAAAATTCGCTAATGTTCGAACTTCTACAGCCTTTAAACAGCAGGGTTTGACAATCCCATGAAATTTTCTAAAAACTATCAGATAACCATATTTTAGTAACTGGGAAACACAATAGCTAATTTTATTTTTCTTCCATGGACAGTGGAGAGAGAGTCTAAAATGTTATAAGGATCAAGTGTAAGGTGTTCTTAATAAATAAATTTCTGTGTCATGAACACAGCAATGCTCTGCTACAGTCCAGTGCCATTCCTCTAATATATGCAAAAGTCCAAGATATAAACTACAGGTTATATAAACAGTGCATTGCTCTTTTGTTCTCTTGTTTTGTTCATTTGCTGCTTTAAAATCATCAGTGAGAAGATACAGATTTCAGAGTTTGGAAAGAAGAAATATAAAGTATTAAAAATATTACTCAGATGCAAAACTATTTGCAATAAAAATCCTTTTTATTGTTAATAATTTTTCTCACTCTTTTATTCTTGGCCAAACTCACAAAAAACCCCCATTTTTTTATAATACCTTTGTTTCTTATACTCTTCTGGGATATCTTGTCCACAAAGCAGTTAATATCTTTCATCTTCCCTTCCAGAAACGTTTTCATATCACCAACATGTGGTTTCTATTTTAGACCCACGAAAAGAAGGGAGTGAAAATATTCCTTCCCAGTTGGTAAGGAGACCACCTATAAGCTTTTTTTTTTCTTCTTCTAAGACTCTTTCTTTCTGAGAACAAAGTCCCTTTGATGAAGTTTCACACTGGCCAGATATGCCCTACATCAGGCTCCTAAATAGGAGTCTTCAGCACAGAGAAGGAAATGGAAACCTTGATTTCTTTGCAGTTCCGTGGGGGAGACCTACCTTTGAAGCATCAAAGTGGTAGGGACTAAATGTTCACTACAGCAAATGTCTGGGTTCTGTGGTTCCAAAGAAGCCAGAGAGCTCTGTCAATCTGGCAGTCATCTAGTTTCCTTTTTTACTCCAAACACGCTTATGCAATAGCTATTTAAAGTTCATCATAAGCTGCTATAAACACTGATAATCAGGGGATAACAGTGATAATTTTAAGCTTCTACAATACAGTAATTTATATTTGGTATAGATCCATCCTTCTGCTGTGCGTGTTTTCATTTTTCAAATATATTTAGCATGCTCTCTTAGCTTTTCTGTGGCTTTCTGATAGCATTTTCATTTACCATAAACTCATTAATAAACTTCTGCTTTGACTGCCTTTTTAGTCTGTTAATAAATTAGTCGCAGTGTCATATGCATTTTCATTCATCCACAAGTAGAATAATATTCTGGTGTATTTTTATCTGTCTGTCTCCACAAAGGTGTGAACAGAGACATGGAAATATCACATATTTGGAGAAATGCCACCTGGCACAAAGCAGTTCACTAGGTGTCTGGGTATTGTGAAGAGAAACAACTGGCTCAATAGAAAATCTACTTATTGAAGCCCAGCAGTGCACTGACTATCACATTTAAGAGTGAACCAAAATATTTGTCTTAGCTTAGGCTTTGATGGTGTTTAACAATTTCCCTATTTTTGCCTTCCTCAGTAATGTAATCTGTTATTATTTGTCTGAGGATGTTGTACTTTGTTTATTTGGTTGGGGTTTTTTTCCCAACAAACAACCGAAGAAGAAGACGAAGAAGAAGACGAAGAAGAAGAAGAAGAAGAAGAAGAAGAAGAAGAAGAAGAAGAAGAAGAAGAAGAAGAAGAAGAAAAGAAGAAGAAGTGGAAGAAGAAGAAGAAGAAGAAGAAGAAGAAGAAGAAGAAGAAGAAGAAGAAGAAGAAGAAGAAGAAGAAGAAGAAGAAGAAGAAGAAGAAGAAGAAGAAGAAGAAGTTTTTGTTGAAGAAGACACTGGTACTTTTCATGGGTCTACAGAGACCAACATAGATAATCTTTTTACACAGTACTTTTAAAGTTTACTTTCAGCTCAGTATGAAATAGAAGCCATCAGAGCTTCCCAAATTCAGTGATGTCCTTTGATGTGACCTGTTCCTACGGCATACACATTTTACCTGCCTCTGTATTTGTGACAGTCTTCTCTATAGGTCACATAGGAACAGAAGTGAGAAACCAATTATCTGAGCTAGCAGAAACAGAGCATAAATTTTGTAGTAGATTTGGTAGACTTTATTGAAAATTTCCCATAAAAATGAGGGTCTTTTTCCAGTGGAAAATAGAGCTTTTCATGATGTAAATGTCTGCCATTTTTAAAAGGTTACTGCAGATGAAAATCCAGGAAGGTCAAGCTACGAAAAGGTGCATAAAGAATCTGCATTGAAGATTTTTGGTGTACAAGTCCATACTTATGAATTAAAATATTTCATCCCTAGCTAGAAATTGTTTGGTTTGGATTTTTTTTTCCAAAAAAAGATCCCATTTATTCTTCCAAATACCTCTCTTTAGATGTTTCTGAGGTATAATTTGGATTGAGTATGAAACTTGATTGACTTTTAATATTACCATTTTTCTCCTTTTTGTCTTAACACAAAAGCATGTGAATGAGGAAAATTAAGTTTTCATGCCAAACATTTCATGCCACCAAAACTGTAGTCTTATGTTAGAGGTTTTATAGGATGTGACACTGAGGAGCATCATATGTGAAAAATTATGCTGAAGTCCTACTCTGTATTACCTTCACCTCCTTGTTTCAAGCCCAACACCATGGCCGTGGGATAGTTCATGTTTACAGCCTTAAATTTGACAAGGAAAGATGATTTGCAGAAAACAGGATATCAAGTAGCAAGTCGAAGGAGGAGGTACTATAACTAAACTTGATGTGATAAGATGCATGCAATATACTCTGCAAGTGTAACATTGGACTGCATTTACCGTGCTGCATCTCACCTGTGCTTGGTCCACAAATTCTGTTCTGCTGGGACCACTTTGAATGTTCCAAATCTCTGAGTACCTGTCAAACTCCTGTTTGTTTGATTTTTTTAGCCTTTAAAGTAAAGCCAACTGCAAAAACTCCATGTTATTTTTCCTCACCACATTACATTCAGTTTTGTATGGACACCTAACATTATACTGTAGCACTTGCAGTTAGAAGCCATCTCTGAAAAGACTCGCACATGAAATTAAAGAGCAAGTACTTTTGCTAAGTTAAAAAAAAGAAAATCTATGTGTAAAAAAAAAATTAGTGTACATGCAAGTCCTTGATAATTATTTGTTATCTTAATTACTGTGTAAGTTAATGCACTCCAGTTTGTGAGACTGCTTCCTTTTCAGTCTTCTAAACCTGTGGTATAAGGATCCCAGATCTAACAGAGCCATTTTACTTTTGTTCAGAGAAAATCTCTTTACACCTACCAAAATATTGTCTGATTTTCATGTGAATTCTAGTGAGTATATCTGTTAAAAAAAAAGGCAAAAAAGTCCAAAATTTGCTTCTACAAATTCTCCCTAAGAAAAATCCTTTTATCATGTGCCCTAAGTACATTGCCTATTACCACTCCTTTAAATGGTTAGATGCTTTAAAAAAACTTATTCTGCAGGACATGATGAGGAAAAACAAAGGATGACCTTGATAGTTATTACTGGTTGAAGTACCAGAGTCATTTAACAAAGTTGCTTAAAAAAAAATGTTCTAACCTGTGAAAATTTAATTAAATTGAATTTCCACAACAGATAAAGGACTTTAAGAAAGCAAAGGTTCTAATAATCACAATTTCAATACTCTTTTTACACAATTATCATTAGCATTATAGTATCTACAGTGGATTGCTATTGTTTATGGGGATTCAGAAGGTAATAATTTACAAGTTGCAATTATTCCTACAAGCGTCATAGTTCAACATCAGTTCATTCTTCAGAAAGACTGTCCATATCTTTCTGACAGTCAAAAAGAGTTAGCTTTTCTGTCAGATATTTCTTTCTATACCAAACCTATTCAAACCACTACCCCCCTGCCCCTTTAATTGCTTCCTTTATAGGAATGCACACGAAATAAATTTCCTTCCTTTGCTATCTACATTGTGTAGTCCAATGCTAATTCTGAAGTCCTTAGTGGTGCAAAATTGACTTTGTCAAGGGAATCAGCTACATAAGTGGTAAACGTGATTCTGCAAGAACTCTTGCTGGAATTATAGAACAGTAAGCACAGGAACATAAAATGGAAGGCGCACAGAATGGACAGCAGCAATCCTTTAACAAAACTGTAATCTGCAACAATTTATAGCAGCAGACAATTTGGTTCACTGATTCAATCCAAGAGAAAAAACTCACAATGTATCTCTGCAGAAATGCTTCTCCTTGGCTTAGCTCATCAGGCACATTGTTTTATCCACTGCTGTAAACAAAGAAAAACTGCCTGTGCTCTCTGTGCAATCCTGAAACTCCATTTGATTTCAGTAATTTCATGGTTCATCTACTAGCTGAAAGAAAATATCTCCCAAGAAGACTACACACATGAAGCACTGCCGATCTCAAGCACTTAAAATTCTGAGTCAAGGATCAAAATTCAAGGCAGTTTACAGAAAAATAAAGATTACATTTGATTGCTTAGATATGCCTTCTCCTTTCTGGCAGGCCTTAAAACAACACTTTATTTCCAAGTTTTTTCTGTGGATCACAAGTAATAGGCATTTATTTACATTTCTGATAAAAAAACTTATGCTCACACATATTTCCATAATTCTGAACTTCTAATATAAAAATGTTTCCAATGGCATGAACATGGAAGTCTAAAGAACTGGTCCTGGTCTCTTCATACAGAAAACACCCAGAAATAATTTGTGTAGGAAAATTTTCATCAGACAAAAGATTTTTTAAAATAGAAATCTCTTTGACATTTTGCTGATTTACAGTCTGTAGCTTGAATTCAGGTCATCCAGCCTTTGTTAGCAAAGGGAAAAACTGAGCAAAATGACAGTGAAGATGGCTTGCACTCCCTTTACACAGTGTCATGATGTTTTATATTCTCTTGCCCATTCTACTGCTGATTTTTGACCTCTGTGCTACTAGAGGTCACACAACATCATAATATTTTACATGAAAATAATTTGCTATTCTCATTTGCTGGCCTCTCTACTACCTTTGAGAAAATATACCAGATTTTCTAGCAAATGGCTTTACCATATAATTATATATATATTTTAATAATTTGATTTAGCTGTTATGCAATGTATAAATGCTGTGTGTTTCCAACAGCAAAATTTCAGTTCACCTGGGGGATATGCAGTCTCTTAAATTGCACCTATTGTACTGCTGGGGAAGAGGGGGAGAGGAAAAAAAGATTAACTGCTCTATTTAATTTACAGAAAGAAAATAAATAAAATGAAAAAAGGTAGAATATGTTGCATAAAACTTCTATATAGTTTTGCTAAGCACAATTTAAAGTAGAATGAAGTAAAATTAAGATTGGGATCATCTCAAACTACTATTGTAGGAAGCTATTGTAGTTATTATAAGTGTTAAATTGCCTATAAGCCGCATTCACATTTATGTTCTTTTAGTAAATTTATGATCTTTTTTTTAATTGAGTATGTGATTGTAGGGTGAGATCCACAAATATGCGACCATTTAAATATTTCTATATTTAATACTTCTCTAGTTCAACTCACTTGACAATGTTTATAGTGCTTTTATTTCTTTTTTCTAACCAGATAAACTTTGGTAAAATACTTAAATAAAATGCCTGAGAGAGTTTAACAAATGTTATAAGAAAAGGACAAAAGGCAGTGTTAGACAGAAATTCATTGAATTTGAACCCACTGAAAAAGTGTTAACCAGCAACACACTTGGTTGTTGACTAACTCTAAAACTTAATCTTATGAATGGCAATTAGAGTGCTTGCAAAAATTATAGATTCAACTGAAATATTAGGAAATGACAACATAAGATCTCAACACTTAATACTTCTTGAAAATTTCAATTTGAGAACAATACTAAAGGACTTTTATTTAAATAAATTACTGATTAAAGAATTGTTCTTAATATAAATTTAAAGTATGAAAACAGCCCATTTGAAACATTACTCTCTCACCTTTTGTTAAATTTATTACTGTTTTCATCTAAAGTGCACATACTAACATATCATGTAGGACCAAATCCCCTGAATTATTTATAAGAACACAGAGACAAATAATATTGAATTACAAAGCTGTAATAAGTAAACTTGGCTCATGATAATTATTTTCTACTTCATTTGTAAAAATGAAAAGACTAATAAGCCAAATATTTCCTCTATTACTATATACAACAATGACAAAAAAATTGGTTGCATTAAAAAGATATCAGTGAAGTCTACTTGTTCAGTAGGGGCAGTGAATGAAGAGATGATTGAAAAAGCTTTAAGTACTAGAATGAAAACTGGATATAAATCTTTACTCACAGTTCAGAACACTTTATTAGTAAACTGAATTATCATACGAAAAATAGGATCACTGGGGAATCAAATCTCTCAGTAGATCTAAGACAATACTGAAGCTAATAACATCAAATGCCTTAATACGCATGTGTATTGTAAGAACACAATATAGTGTCAAGTGAATGATGCATGAAGTGCTGCTCATAGGCAGGGAATCAATTATGGAATCCATGGGCTGAACACAGCATCTGATAACCATTCAGTGAATATGCTAGCACACTAAACAAGGATAATGGTTGCAAAAGTTAAAGTTCATTTAAAGACAGAAATCTCCTTACCCATTCCATAAAATATAAATATACTTAAGGTAGTTTTAAAACCATATGTTTTCATATCTATACTGATGGAAGATTTTTCTACTGTTTAATATAAATCTTTCTTACTGCACTATTGTTTTATCTTAATCACTGTCTACATGGACAACAGATTTCGCAGCAGTCTGCTACGCATTTTAAAATTATCATATCCTTCTGTCATCCCCCTTCTTCATGACAAGTCAAATTTCCACAATCTTTACAAGCAGACCACTGTTTTGAAATCTCTTTTTGATCTCTTCTGTATTCTTTCTAAATGGTCCGCATCCTTCAAGATAGGGGTCTGCTCAGAATCAACTGAGAGACTTTCCATGGACTATTAAGGGAGCCTAGGGTTATTAGCCTCCCAAGGATAAAGTTAATCTTTGTGAAGCACTGAAGTAAATAAATTGTATTTTGTAGTGTCTTGCTAGATGTCTGCAATGTAAGGACCATTGCACCTAAAATAGCTCCCTGACTATTATTGTATGGCAAATGATGTGAATGACTTGTTGCTACATTCACAATACAGATGGTCTCACAATGCAGAGCTATGTGGCTTTATTATGTGACTAGGTTCTAAAGTGTGCTACTCAGCTATTTTATTAAACTTACCATGTAGAATATTTCAATTCTCTAAGGTATGTTATGAGTCAGAAGGCACTCACTGAGTACAAACTATTTGGAGAAAAACTTCACTGAGAAATAATCAGTCCCTGCATCTGAAAATATCTGTTCATCTCATGATGCTTCTTTTGCTCATTTTTTCCTTGAAAATTTTTTATTATTAATATTGGCGGGGGGGAGTAGGTGTGCGTGCATGTGTGGTGTGTGTGTGTGTGGGATGTGTGTGAGGCTTCCTCACGTGGTCTAAACCAGGGTCAATTCTGACTCTTCAGAATATTGTTTTTATAACCTCTGGTTGCAAATTCTAAAGCTCCCTCACCTTTGTCTCTTAGTAAAATCTTCTTCACAGGTATTCAAACACTGGTTTTTGCCTCAGAAAAGTAAAACTGAAATTAAAAAGTAGAAGAAAATGTGTTGTTGCTATGAACAGCATTTCCTTAATGTTGTTATCTGTAGGTCAGCCAGTTTTGGAGAACCAAATGAACAGCAGCTAAGAAACACTCTACACATAGAATGAATGTCCTGTCCTTTTTCAGGACATTTTAAAAGCCACTAGTAAAATCAAAATACTGGGTCAGTCCATAAAAAAAACATGACAGTTAAAGTTTTTCCACTCACATAGCAAAGTCATAATGTATAATAGTGTAAACATGCAATGTTTCCTTAAAAAATAAAATAGTTCTGCCATTTGAAGCCTTTTTCTTGAACAACAATGAAAACTGATGTTGGCTTTAAAACTGATAAGTAGGTTCTGTTCTTTCAGTAGAGAACTGATGAAGATGAATTGCATTCAAAAGGAAGCAGCCAGAAGACCCGTAGAAGGATACAAACTCAGAATCTGACACCTACAGTCAGAAGATACAAGTACATCACCTTTTGCCAGCTGTCTATTGCAATAGGTTGCCTGCAGTGACTATTTATCTCACGTTGTATAAAGGTTAATAAAGGCTAGACACTCAATTAATTCAATATCAATCTTTCATCTGGCATCACCAGCCATTGAATTTGGCCCTCAAACAAAAATGTATGAGAGCATATTTCAGAGTTGTGTTCTTTTATTATCTTAAAGGAAACAACATTGATAACAACAGAGGTAAAGATGTTCTTTTGTATATGTCCTGGATAAATAAAGCTGTGAACTAATAATGGTAAAGTAAGAGAGCAGGAAATAGTGAAGGATGTTATTTCCTTGTAGCTCGTATTAACAGCAAGTCATAAATTCAGTCACACGCACCTGCGCACGTGCACACAAACACACATCTCTGTTTCAGTGCTTCCACCAAGGTCACTCTATGCAAAATGGAACTCGCACTCCAGATGCTGAAACCAAGGTGGTGTTTATTAATCTCAAGATGTGCTGTTTGTAAGGGGTTATCACCTTCAGGACTGCCATAAAGTAGATCTCACAGATCTCTTTGTGTTGAGCAAATGCTCATTGCAAAACATACATTCTCATTGTACTTGACATGCATCTGACACTATTTTTAAAACAGCAGTTTCCACAGACAGCTCGCAAATCTAACACAAAGGAATGAGGACAAACCCAATCTTTCAAAAATTTAAAACACCTATTTCAGACTAGCAACCCTAGGTGATTTGAAAATACACTGAAAACAGCCTGAAGTTGTGTACTTGAACAGTACTCGACATCACCTAGGAAAAATCCAAGGTAATGGTGATAAATATGATTTTTAGAACCCTATATTATCCTCCCTAATCATTACCATACAAACATATATGTTTTATTTGTATTCTCAGGCAGCTTGATCCGGACACATCAAACAATTACCCCATCTCTATCAAAGTTTTTTTTTTCTTCCAAGCTGAAGAAATCTTTACTTGTAAGGCACACAAAATGTAAGCCAACTCTTTGATACAATCTCTGATAATACAAAGTCTTTGAGAACAAACTGAAGATAATTCATTCAAATGGGGTACCACTCTGTTTTCTCAAGTACTCAAGTTAAGATCTTCTCTATTCCTATACTGGCTAACCAAAAACATACCCCCACTGTGTGTTTCTACTGAATCAATACAACTCAATCTACACAAAAGCATCAGAATGTATTAAGCACATACTACCTGCACTCTCACAAAGAGTTTTCCACCTGATGTGAAGAGCTGTGTGTTAATCTCATAAATTCACTTCTAGAGTCCTCCATCTGTTTCAAGTTCTGCATTTTAACAGAAAATGTGTATAATTCAAACTAGTCATTCTTCTATGTAAATTGAAATTTGCTGTACAGGAATACAATGGTTTGAATTGAAGAGATGAATGAGAATTATGCAGATGACTTTTCCATAACAGAATACATGCTTTCTCATTTAAGGTATTAAGAATGCCACTTCACAATTCCAGATTCGAGAAGATATCCACCTAGAGCTTGACACTAGTACATACTTTGAGGCTGTTACTAAATGTGCCTCAGTGCTCAAACAGGATTCAAAACATCGGAATTCATAGAATCACAGAATGGTTTAGGTTGGAAAGGACCTTAAAGATCCTCTAGTTCCAACTCACTTGCTGCATACAGGAACGCCTTTCACTAGGCCAGGTTGTTCAGAGTTCTACCCAGCCTTGCCTTGAACATTTTCAGGAATGGGACACACAGAGCTTCTCTGGGCAACCTGTTCCAGTGCCTCACCACCCTCTCACAATGGATATTTGTAGTTCTGTTACCTCCCCAGAAAATTTATATTTCTTAAAGAAATTTGTAAATCTAGTCTAGTCTGTCTGCCACTTACACTGAATTTTCACTGACATCCTTTCATAGCTTGGCTTATTTTGTCATAATGGGTGGATCATGTCCCTTAGCTTTCAGGATCCTGTCTGCATAATATGATCTGGGCATTATAGCAAGAAGTGTGGGGTGGTTTACTAAATAATTCTAAAACCTAATCTCTCTATCTCCATCTCTCCCGCTGCTGGGGGAAGGACTTTTGCTTTGAATTTTATCTTATCTGGCTCTGTGGACTAAGATCCCTACCATGTGTGTATCTACTTGAAGCTAATGTTTGGTTCAGATGCTAAAGAAGGCAAGAAAACATTTGGTGTGTATCTGCCAGAATTTAGCTCTCTCTGAAAGAAGTCTACCTTAAAACTGAATCCGTACACCAAAACTGTTCTGCAGGGCAAAACAACAGAGGAAAGAGAAAACCAGATTTTTTTTGTTTGTTTGTTTTTTTAGGAAAGAACAATGGATACAAACCAAAATACTAATGCAGATGTAATGTGTCTTCATTCACACAGGGGAAAAGTAAAAGGAATAACAACACTGAGAACAGTAATTGTAAGCCTCTTCTAAGCTGATGGTTCTGTGTAGTAGCATTAAAAATCGAATGCTACGTCTGAACAATTATTCAGCCTGCAATGATTAATCAGAACACCTTATCAAGAGAAAAAAAAAAATTATTCAATATAATATGCCTTTTTTTTCTTTGCCATATTTCATAGTACTGCCAGTATAACACATAGGTTAGATATATAGATGTCTCTTAGCTGTAAACATTGGTACTGCTGTCAGGAAACTACAAAAACACCACAAGAAGTCTTAAAAAAACCCCAAAAAAACCCTTATTTTGAGGTGAACACAAATGGAATACACCACATAGTTCTGCAAGTCTTGATTTTAAACACAAAATATACTTTTGGCAGGTTATTCTCATACATTTTTTTGCTCATGGCATTTAATGATATACAAATGTAGCAATGCACTGCTAGACTTTGTTGCGAAAGGAAGTAGATTATCACAGGCTTAATGTCATGTTCTAAATCAGATCAGGTCCTTGTCCCATAATGCCATACATTACACACAGTGAGTCCTAATCACCCCTCCTGACCTAAATGTCTGATGTGGTCAAACCCTCACAAAGCACAGCAAGTCACTGAATAGAGTGTGAGGAGGGCCCCCTCTTCTGACTAAGGCCATCACAAGCCAAATGTTGTCGCTGCTCTTGGACTACTCAAATTTACTCTGCTCTTAACCTGTTAAAAATCACCCCATTGAGGAAAAAGTGCATTTGTCAATGAATATAAATGCTGTTTCTAAAATCTATCTATATGGTCAGGTTTTGAGCTTTCCCATTCTAAATCTTTCTCAGATATATGTTTCTCTACTAATCTCAATCTCAGCAGAGTGAGAAAGTGATTTTTTGGGTGTGATGTGGGATATTTTCCTTTTCTGTTTTGTGGGGGGTGTGGGGTTGTGTGTTTTCTTTGTAAAACAAACTTAGTGCAACTATAGCAGGTTGTGATATTGTGAAGATATGCTAAAAAAAGAATGAATATGTTTTAGGCAGAGTGAAATCAAAGAACTTAGGTGACAGCAATTGAAAGGACAAAATTAATTTGTAAAATTGTCAGCTAGATTAAGGAAAAAAAAAAAAACTTGTACATCACCTGGAATTTTTAAATACCCTTGGTACTGCTTGCACAGCTAACACCTTCAACATTTCAATACTGTCATCTTTAAAATATACATTAAAGCAGATACATTGCTAAACTCTGCCATTCTAAACAGAATCACCCTTGTATAAAAGCAAGATTCACTGGTGAGAAGGATTGTTAGTGTCAGAAAAATATTTTCTTTCCATTATTATGAATTGGGAAATACTTTAATTTGATTTTTATTTTAAATTATTGCTATTAGTAATAATAGTAAAAGTGGAGATACTATTGCCATAAACCTGCTTTAATAAATGGCCAAGAAACCAAATAAAGATTTTGCAGAAAAGATAAAATATTAGTTTATATGAACATCAACTAGAAGCACCTCCTAATTAGCACCTCCCTCCTTATAAGAAATTTAACACAGATGGCAAAGGGAATATGTTTTATGATTTTACGGAAGTAATGATGAGTTCAGTCATACAACAGACTGAAATAGGATCTTGTTTGAAGCAGGATTTTTTTCCCCTAATGTTCATAACTGAAAGAATTTACTTGGACTATATGGGAAAATAATTAAGAATGGCTACTTTCTGCCCAGCACATTAAACTGCTAATTTTTTTGACAGCCAGAGCTGAATTGCTAGTGTACACTGAGACATGAGCCGTATGGGATGGGAAATTAAATTGCCAAATAAAGGATTAAAATGAAAGTGTGTGTGGGGAAATCTCTGTCAGGGAAGAAAAAAAAATTGCATGAAGGAAGACCAAATGTTGTTATAGCATTCGAATGTGCAATTTGCAGATTGATTTCCCTGCTCTCTTTGCATAGTAGATGTAAAGATTATGCTGAAATCTAGGAAAATTTGATTGTGCATGTGCCAACGTGAATTGAGAACTCGAGTCAAATGCCTGCCCCTGTTCTAAGAAATTCATAATGAGAAAATAGCTCTGCAAGGCATTTCTTTGTAAACACATCCAACAAATTTTGCAGCTATGCGTTTTAAGAGTGCAGGCATGCAAAATGAGTCTCTCTCACTAATTTAGATCATTCTTGTAACAGGACTGAGTTTGTGCAGCTTTAGCCTTCTATGGTAAGCATGAATGTCAAACATATTTCTCACATTTCTGTGCTCTCAGTGCTGTATGGTTGAGGCTTTTTAATTACCTGTTTTCCCTTTTCTGGCTCACATTTGGCAAGTCTGTGGCTGTTCTCACAGCAGAAGGTAGAAATACTGAACCCCCTTCTCTATCCCTCAAGAAATAGTTCTCAGATGTCACACCTAGTCTGCTTGACTGATAGATGTACCACCTCTGGAACAAAACTTGCCACTCCTTCAGTCATCTCTGTTTATTTTGGAGAAGTTGGCTTTCTCCCTTCATATGCATGTCAACATTTTCGGAAGATGTTTTAACTGGCACGCCATCAGCTGACATATCTAAAGCAGGAAAGCTGACTAGCTGTGAAAGATGTGACTCCCAACCCCAGCAAGACTCAAAGCACTGGAAATTGAAACAAACCCCTTAAGAGCATATGTTACCCTACTTACAATGAAGTTTTTGTGACATCGTTTTAATTGCAACCATATGACACTTGCTTGTAAGCCAGAGGCACTGAATATGAGTGAAAAGTCTCATGTGAAGTATAAGCTTTGAATTTTCAAAGGTGATTTCTAAACAGATGAGTAGCTTCCCTTACAGCACAAAAATAAACAAAAACCCAAAAGTTTTTGTTTCCAACAGTGCAGTTCTTATACAAATCATTTCTGGCAAAAATTTATAAATACTGGCTAGCAACCAGGTTTTTTAAAATATACTGTTAACAGAGTCCTTGTTTTGTGAATAGTTTGGATTGGTGGGAGCAGAGTTAATCATTTGGACAGAAGGAGGATGGATTATTTTTAGTGAGTGCAAAGCATATGGCATTCCAAAATGCTTAGACTCTACTGTTAGTCTTAGCTGCACATGTGTTCAAGTAGTATTCCCCTACATACAAGTGAAGTAATTTCATGTTTCCTCCAGAATAAAAGAAAATTTATTATTGTCTAGACCCTCAAACCTTCTTTCCTGCTTTCCTTTGCTTTCCTTTTCTTGAAAACATACAACACAAGTTTCAACTTTTTCACCACCTCCATTCCTCTCTCCACCTATTTCTACAACCAAACACACTTTAAGAGATGTAGATACTAGTTATCGGATTCATGTATTTTTTATAAGGTATGGAACTCCAGAGTGGTTGTCATTAGCAGGTCTTGCTTACACTGTGTGAGATAGAAGCGAAAGAGCTCTACATGACAGAGTTATGAGAATTCAGAGAGTGAGATAACATGCTGAGATACATAATTTCAGCAAAGTGTGATTAATAAAAAAAAATGCAAACTCATACAGTCTTCATTTCAAAAGAGCACAAATAATACCAATGTATCAAATGGGAAACATCAGAGAAAAGAACAAAGAAAATATAAAGAATGAAATAAAATTAAAATTTGTATATGCTAGATTAATCTCACTAGAGATATCCAAGTTTAGCCCTGGATATAATTTGGTCCCAGAGTCAGGAAAGCACTTCAGCATGTGTTAAAATTATCTCCCTTTAGAGAAGCACTTTAGCACATCTGCAAACATGAGCTTTAGGAGCCATTAACCTCTGTCAATGAAACTTGAACACAAGCTTAAAAATGTGATTGTGTAATTAAAGCTCTATATTGAATAAAGATTCTTCCATGTAATAGAACCTTTGCCATGTACCTTCAAGTAGTTAAATTGAGAGAATTCTAGAAATGAGAGTGTAGCATTGAAATTGTATTGGAACATTAATACTTAAAAAGCAGAATACAAAGAAAACAGCAGCTATTTAGGCAGAATTTATTGCATATTCAGGTGTGCAAATTTTGCCTTAAACAACCGTACTTCTGAAATAGGTATGGTTAGGAAGAGGCTTCCCCTATTTTTGTGTACAAGGTTCTTAAGTAAATGTTTTCTGTTTCCTGGGTCCATGTGATTTGATTCATCAATTACCCCAGGTAGAAATAAAATTATTTTTCCACTTCTGTAAACATGTTGAGGACCCTGCCTGCACTGTGGTTTCCTACAGACTCTCAGGAAAGAACAAACCCGACAAATCTCTTTTCTATGTCCTTGAAAAAACACACTGAAGTTTTGTAGCTTCCCATTTCTCCACCAAAAAGGTTTCCAGCTGGAAACAACACAAGGGTCATGAAGATTATGAAAAGAATGTCCAGTGACTTTTAAAACAGCAAAGTAAGGAATGAAGCTTTAGCAAGACATGACTAGTCAGTCATTATTAGCATTTTTGTCATAATGGAGTTTTGTATGAGCTCTTCAGAAAGCTAATGGATTTATCCTCTAGCAAGCAAAAAGGAATGAATTGTCAAAACACAAATTATTTGCCCAATGTGGCAGTGGGAATCCATGTGAAGAAGGAAAATGTATTCAGACTAATATAATCCCAGGTTAACTGCAGAGACTGAACTATTTTTCTTAGGGGAAAAAATGGATTCGTAGAAATAAGAAAGATATAAAAATAATCTTTTAAAAGTAAAAATAGACATTTTTGTTTTTAAAATATGACTAAATTAAATTAAATCAGTAATACAAATGCAGAAACCAAAAGTAAAGAAAAAGAAAATACTTAATAAAAATCAGGAAAAAAGAGGAGGCATTAATTGTAATAGTAAAATAAAAAGAGGAAATAAAAATCCCCTTGGTTAAAAGTTAGATTTTACAAAGGAATGGCTTTGCTGAGTGAACTGAAAAATTCAGAAGATAAATGTTATGTGCAGTTTCTAGAAACCACTTTTGAAATATTTGTAAAAAGATGACAGTGTCAGAAAACATCAACAACCCCAAATCAAAACTAAAAACAAATGCAGAAAATTAATGTTTGGAAAAAATATTGTATATAGCATTAAACTGACAGACTTGAACTTTCTGGTCACATGCTGCTCTGTGCAGATTAATATGAGAGGGTCTGACTAACAGCAGAATACAGTATTTCAGAATTTCAGGTATGTATGGGATTCATCTCACCTACTCTTATGTGTGTAACAGTGACACCACAGAGTGGATAATCACTGCAGAGCAACTGTTACCTTCAAAGGGTGGTTCCTTCCTTTCCAAAATGAATTTCAAAGATAGGCAGCTAAACTAGAACTAGGGCTAAACAAGGAACATTGCACAGTTCTGTAGGAAGGGAGATTAAAACATCCCAGCAAACCCTGTGCTGTCCAGAAATGCTTTTAAATATCAAAACAGCTCTGAAATCTAGTTTACTTGTAATTGCAGATATTGTTACTGAAGAAATTTATAAAATTTCTCCATCCAGAATCTGGTGATTCTACTCACAACACCAACACTTTAGTCAAGAGACACATGCAAGAGCAAGTGTGGTCATTGCATTATATCTCCCTGGAGATATTTTCTTCCCTTAAAAACAGCGTGCTAGCAGTTAATAAACTTCCAGTGAAGCACCTGACAAGGTATCAAGTAATGGGATGAATCTAAGCCTAATTATATAGACAATCCTATCTGTAGACAACCTCTAATCCACTAAGAAGCTTTTCTGGAAATAGGCTAATCACAAACTTAATTTTTCCTTCTCTAAAAATATTAGTTCTTCAGCACCTCATTCCCTGATTAAATGAGAATGTACTTTCCCAGTACTGTCTTGCAAGAATTGCTATTTCAAAACTTACCTCCTATATATGTGTTTTGTAATGAATTTTCTCCTCACAATTTTTCATTAGGATCTCTAAAAGACTTATGGTGCCCTTCAAAATTGATTGGTTCAAAACTTTTTTTTTGTTTTCCCATGCTGTGTCACTCAAAGTCTATATCTCATACCTAAATGTTTTTGTCACCTCAGGCCTTATCTGAAAATCAAGTTAAACTTGAAATAAAGGGAAAATCAGAAACAGAACTTTACTGAATTAGGGAAGAACACTGAACTAGATCATCTGGTTCACATTTTTTTGCTAGGATTCTGTGGATGAATTATGAGAAAGGGCTTCGGATTAGACATTTTCCTCTTTTAACACAAGAATTTTGTTAAAAGAGAAACAGGGTAAGAAAACCAGCTAAAACAGAAGAATTCATCTAGAGTATTTAATGGAAAAGAGATATTCCCAACTTCAAATATAGAAAAATCATTATTATGAAATATGTGAGATGCACATCAAAATTTAAAGAAAGTATTGTGATATTTCCAGTATGCTCAAAGGTATCATTTGGACTAGTGCAATTTATTGTCAGCATTCACAACTACCTCAGTTGTGGTTTACTACTATTCATATTATCTTTTCCTCACAGGGAAAGAATCATCAACATCCATTTGTTGTCTTTCATAGGAAACAAAATTTTAATTATGAAAAACAAGTTTTTCAGGCCTATTGAAATTCTTCTTAGATACAATAGAAACATGACCAAGAGCATCCCACAGATTAAAGTAATCTGAATTCGTTTAGTTTTGAATTCATTTAATTGCTAGCTGTCAGCCTAATAAGCTGTTTAAATAACAAGTTCTTAAATATCAAACAAGGTAATCTGTCTCCACAACATATGGTTGGAAAATTCTGGTCAGTAAAAGACTGAAATATACTATCTGCTAAGCTTTCTAGTAGAAAGTAGGCTGTTATCATGCCTGCTGACACCCATGTGCTCAAACACAAAAGTAAATTAAGTAGAAACTCAAACTGAGAAGGTTAGAAAAACACTGAACCACGGAATGGAGTAAGAATCCATTTTAAATTAGTAATATCCTGCAAGAGTAACAGAGAGAGAGAACCAAAACATTTTGTTTATCACCAAATACTTTCACTTCTAAATATTCGTAGGGAGGTACCAAACATTCATTCATTTCACTGCATTCCAAAGTTAGCACAGACATTAATTCACCTAAAATACCATAATGCATTCATCATCACATATATTCCCAACTGTACTGCTTTCTAATCTGCATCTTCTAATTATTTTCACCCTTTTGCTCTTTTTCCCATTTCTCATCACAAAACCTCCTCTGGCAATGAATAGCATTTTACATAGAGCACTAAAAACATGTGACCTAATGAAGAAGCTGTTCCCCAGTAGTTAATTTGCTCTAGCCTTGGAATTTCACTTGAAGGTAGAGATCTTTTGCCTGATGCTTAAAACATGATTCAAAAAGCATGCAAAGGAATTTCCATTTTCCCCTGCTGGAGAATGTAACAGGATGCACAAAGCATCAACATTTAGCTAGAAATAATGCACACCTTTGAGTCCAGCAGATATTGTTTATACAAAATCTGCATGCTCTGATTTCCACTGCTTAGGGTCTTGGATATTCATAAAATTACTTTTCAAAACTTGCTTATTCACAAGAACTTAAAATTCAATACTGTAGAAAGTAACATTAAAACCTGTATGAAACTCATCAGAACCTTCTGCAGAACTTTGCAAAGTAAAAAGATGTAAAGAAAACAAACAAAAAAACTATCTGTAACATATTACTGGCAAGCTCATACAATATACAACTACCTGCAACAATAGATAAATTGTAACAAATAATGTTCTATAAGATCAGGAAGAGTATAGCTCTGGATTTAGCAGCAGATATTTTCAAGAATTCTCCACTGAATTGTTCTCCCAATTTCTTTCTAAATCAGTTGCTGCTGCTGGCTATTCTGGGGATATTTCCATATTTTGCTTTACTCTGCCACAATTGAGCACTTTAAGTGATATCCTAGGCAAAGAAAGTAGCATCCATCATCTGTTATTTGCTTTGGCATGCTGATCCTTCCTCCACCAGAAATCATGTGTGTATGAATGCTTATTTTAATACTACCTCTGAGCACCTCTATTGCCAATTATGTATTTTGAATATTCATGGAAGTAGTTCTTTAAAATGTCACACATAAGCACATGTATTCTTCACTGCCTAGTATGTATTTAAATGTTATTCAGCTGAAAAAAACCCCAAAGAAACAAAAAAACTCCAAAATACAACAGCATGCATATCATATGAAAGAAAAGAAAAAAACTCAGAGTGTACTTGAGGCCGCAAATATCTTAAATAAACAGTAATCAAAGCAAGGTTTCTGAAGGGCTTTAGACTAAATGTGGAAATGCATTTGAACGTGTTGACTATTAAGTTATTGTCTTATAAATTACAACAGGTACAGTGTAATCAGTATGCAAATATTTATTATTGACCATACACACTTAAACAGAAGCTAACAGAACCAATCATTTGGTGAAAAAATAATAGATCCTTCAGAGGTCTGAGAAGTAGGGGCTACTTGATACTGATAATGACATAAAATAAGATGACACAGAAAATCCTAAATAAATCCCATTTCAGAACAAGATTTAAAAACCAGTGTATGAAATCTGTACTGAGAGTTCTCTTAAGGCCAATGCATGGAATTAGGAGATTATTAGGGATCTATTAATAAGTCTTTCTAACAAACTGGCTATATCTGTCAAAACCAAGGGGGAAAAAAAATCTGGAAAACAGTCTGAATCACATACAACTAACTTATGGAAAATTTATAGCAAAAAAATACAGTAATTGGTAGCAAAATAATCTTACACTTTTCAGGGAAATTGAATTTCATGAAACTCCCTCTTTCTCCAGACACTTGCAAGTGCTTCAGAAGTTGTTTCAAAGCAATATTAATAGTTCTATAAGTAATTGCTGCTGGAGGGAGACTGAAAATGGACCTTTCTGGGAACAAAACTGTAAATGATATTACATTCTTTCTCTCTGTATAAGCAAAAGTAGTCAGATATTAAAAATATACTTCCCAAGAAAGCTGAATTACACAGAAATAGAAATACTCATTCAAAATGTGTTTCTGGGCTACATTTTTAACTCCTCTTTATAAGAATGATTATGGAAAAACCTTTGCTGGAAAGCCTGAAGGAGAAAGAATGAAAAACTATGTGTTTAAATTAAAATGGATTTAAACATGAAATATTGCAATTGTTTTAATTCAACACTTTCACAACATAATATTTCGTACAGGTTTTTCAGATACTCCAGTCAAAGAATAACTCATCTCTGAATCATGTAACGTCTGGTAGCTCATAGAGTTCAGATGCAAGTATACTGTTATCCTTTTCTCTCTTATTTCTGCCACCAAAAAAACATATAATTACACCCAGCTTCAGGATCTGTGCAACCTCTATCTTTCCCGCATGTGATAACTTTGCTACAACTCAAGTATCCATGTCCTGCTGCAATAAATCTAAATACATTCAAATAAATAAGTCAGCAAAGGAAAAAATAACTTGCACATTAAAAATTAACTACATTCCCTGACATTTGCTCACTTTATAGTGTGATATTAAAACATAAACCCATGCTGTGTATTATGCTTTACTGCCATGATTTACCACATGGTGCTACAACCATCATATAGAGCATCGAAGTTTCACTTGTGCTGGTTTCCTACACTCCATTAAGGATTTAAATCAAAGTAGTGATCACTGGCTCAAATCCTTTTCATGTGAAACACCTTGGTAGTAATATCTCTAGAACAAAATGGTCCACAAAGTTCAAGGTGGAACACACAATGGTGAGGAAAATGGTAGCCAAAAGACTTCCCAAAGAATAAGCAAAGCATATTACAAACAAACATACAGGAATAAAGTGTCTTCACTGTAACATTTTTGATACAGGAAAGAGAGGAGAATAAGCCTCCAAGGCTATGACTTACACATCCTGGGACTGTTTTTTGGCATTGAGGTCAGCAGCATGTAAAACTTGTGCTGCTGCTATTAACTCTTTTGCTCTCCAAAACAATCAGGTCAGGACGAGGCATATCTGAATTGCCTACTGGGGATGGTCTCTGGTCTGTTCTGGCTGCAGGATTGTGCCCAGGAGCTGATTGGAAGAGTCTTATTTGGTCTGGGCCCAAACCACACGAGGGACAAATCCAACAATTTAACAATGTAGACAATTTGGTTCCAGTGGCTGGAAATATTCCTTGGAGCTGTTTTATTCAGGATAAATATATCTTATGTTGTCACTAGAGATTTGCTATTGATATTCAAGTTATGTGGAAGGTATTTCAATGACATGTTTATTGAATGACAGTAAAAAACCCTAATATAAAAGACAGAAGCATTGAGCAGATTTCATTTCCTATGGAGCAATAGCTCGTCAGAGAATTCAATCAGGAAAAGATTCTTGAAGCTTCTAATACAAAATGCAAAAAATAGACCTTTCAATATTTGTTGAATTACACAGTAGGAAAAAAACAGCATATTTTAGATAGTGTATTAGCATATTTTTATATTGATTATATAATTGAAACAATCAATTTTAATTTAGACATATACCTTTAAATCAACAGTTTTAGAATTCAAGGTATCCTAAGCTCTTTTTAGAAACAACAACAACACAGCAACAACAACACCCCCCTCTAGTTTCAGAGGGTATCACTTTAAGGCATAAAGTGACACATTGACATCAATATCACCAAACATCCTAATGTCTCTGTGTTTACAGGCTGGTCTGTAGGCTTGTCAGACATGTCCAAAGAAAAATATACTAACTACAAATTTTATCATATTATTAAAACCTCATTGACTTCTATTTATGAAAGAATTTGTGTGCCAAATACAAAACTTTACTAAGGTTTTAACCAGCTGTGAAACCTTTTTTTATTTAAAAAGAAAACATCCAAGTTGAAAAAATCAGGAACAGAAATCTAATAAAAGTAACACATTCAACATTGTAAAATACCATCACAAGGCCCTATATAAATAATAAGGTCACAAAACTAGAAAAGAGGAAAGGTAACTTGATTACTTGTAAAATGGCATTATAAGCAGAATATTTATTTTTTTAAAAATGCCTCCATTTTTCCTTATCTTCAGGACAAAAAATAGTAATTTGTCCTATTATTTGGACAAAGAGGTCCAAATCTGGAAAATCCTATTTATCTCATTCACTTTCCCCAAAGCAAAACAAAATCTCCCAAATAATCTAAATCTGCTTTCATATAAATATTTGATTCCTTTCCCAGAAAAATGTTTCATGTGTTTAAAAAAAAAATTAAAAAATAGAAACAAAATATTTTGCAAGCAAATTTTCATTCTGTTTGAAGAATAAAGAATAGAAACAAGTCCTTGGCCAAGTTGTGCTCTTGTAACTGTGCTATAGGACATGCAGAAATTCTGTTTTGACCTCTTTTAACTTCCAGAAAATAAATGGGACAGCACATGTTCAATAAAAGTGATTGTATTACCTGAGGCTTCCCCCTCAAATCTGCAGCTGCTAGCTGGAAAGCAGTGAAATGAGGTCATGAGGATGAACACAACGACTTCCAGAGCTAAAGAGGCACTCCTGGATGTTCCCCCATCTGACAACATGCTTGAGCTGGCAAATATCCCCTTTTGATCAGATATTTTGTTAATAACAGATAAAATTTGTTTTGCCTGTAGTAACCAGAACTACTCTGGACATTTAAGGCAGGTAGGAAACAGGTCCTGGGCACACCACAGTTGCTGCCCAAAAGAATGGAGAAGGCAAAGAATTTAAATTGGGAGAGAATCTCAGGAGATCTCTGGTCTCCTGTGTGCTCAAAGTAGCATCACCCTTAAGATTACCAAAGATTGCTCAGGGATTTTCTAGGCAGGAGAACCTCTAGGGATGAAGACTTCAGAGACCTCCAGGGACACTATTCCTGTGCTTGACTGTCTTCAGAGTGAAAAAGTTTCTCCTATCTATACATAATCACTGCCATATATGCAAAGATAATCTTACACCATTTACTTAGTAAAAAAAATCTTACTGGTATGCAAGCATGTATCATGTGAACTGCACAAGTGATGTGACATCACCTGTAGCTGGACTCTCATGTGCCCATTTCTTGACATCTTAGGTGTGAAAAAAATAATCATTCATCAAAAATTAAGTGTATTTGAAAATCCATAGATATACTTCAAGCAGTGATCAAAGATACCATTGTCTGCAACTCTCAGTGTTGTTACCTTTAGGAGATATCACTGTGACTATACACAAATGGGAAAAAAATTAAAATTTGTATCTACATACCTGGTCACCTCTTAGTATAACACAGCAATTATGACCACATATGAGCTATTGTGACCTCTTTAGGGTTATGTAGTGAAAATAGCAAACAACTTATTCTCATCTACTAAATTAGTTTAAGAGAAAAGAAATTTCACTTTTTCAGATGTGAATACACAGGTATATTGAAGCAGGGTCTCAGTTTTCTTTGTAATTTACACATAAAAAAGAACTTTGCAATTTTTCTAGCTATTAAAATTTACTCTTATAAAGTAAGGCTGTCTGTTCAGTTATAATTTTTAAGTTCTTTATAGATGACAAAAAGAGCTTGTCAGCAACAAAGTACTACATCCAAGTATTTCAGCATGTACTAATACTATTTATGATGCAGCTTCTAAATTAGAGAAATTTGATCATCTACATGCTTAGGTTTCCAGCATCCATGAAAGATTACCTGACAACAAAGAAGTCATAACAACTAATTTTCTTGTAAACATAACTTTTTCTAAAAACACCCCAGGGTAAAGCAGAAGAAAAATGAAAAATAATTGTAAATGCACAACCATTTGAAATTAAGTGATTCTAAGTCTTATTTTGAAGAATAAAATTTGAATTCTGATACTTTCTTTGTGGGGCAGGGGAAAAAATATATATATTTTCAAAATTTTATAGATTCTGCAGAAATGCAAATGTTTGGGGGGGAAAAAAAGAAAATTACCTATCTGAGGATGTAATGTATTTAACACTGGGTTATGTGTTTGCAGGTTTCAGATATCTTGTTAAGAAATAGTATAAATAATTTAATATTTTATCTATAAAATTCCATATTTTTGAACTTCTTTAAAACTTGTTGACTCTCCTTCATCCATTTCTACATCAAATGAAAAATTATTTTTATTGTGCAAACAGACTGGACATATTGTAGAAGCCCATTATATATGGGCTTCTGCTAAGGCAAAGATTAAAATTAATTTCAATTATGTGCATAAAAAGCTATGAACTGAAATTCAGAAAGAAAAGATGTATTGAAATACATTGAAACTGATAATATTCACCAGTTAATATTAAGTCAAAGCTAAAAATAATTGAGAGCGTTGAGGATTATGAGAGCTCTGTGCATTTATATACAAGAAAAAAAATACATTTGTTGGTAAGGGAAATGCTAATTTTCTTTCTTTGTCTTTTAAAATAAAGCATTTTTCTGTAGTTAATATTGTTGTTGAAAAATGGTTCTCAAGTAAAAGGGAGAAATATGGTTGAGGACTATTTTAGTTTTCATAACAACATTATGTATATAGTTATTACTTTTTTCTAGGTGTCATTAAGAGATATTTACGAAGTTCTCTCAGTACTCTCACCAGCCAAATAACAAGTAGATCACCAAAAAATTATTTTTTTTTTCCAAAGTAGCCAGCAACTTTATTTAAACTTTATGATATGTCACCATGATGCTAAGTAGGGCAGGGACAGCAACTTAATTGAAGAAAGATATAACATTTTGCTCTCCTTTCACACCCATCTCCCCAGATACAGAGGCAGCACATTTCTACTGGAGAACTCCATTTCCTGTTAAATTCTGATGTCAGACTTCCGACATTTCCAGCAGGTAGTGTTGTTCAGGATCTCAGTATGCCAATTACAGAAAATTATAGAGAAGCTAAAATGCAATGTAAAGCCATGAAACATACTTTTTTTTGTTTTTTGAATCTGAGGTAAAACATGAAAAGAGGTCTGTATTCCCCCACCTTATTCATTTGCTGGCTGAATCTAGCCTTGTAACCCAGAAATAGTGCAGTGTCCTGTTCTAAAAAAAGAAACATACTGAACAAATAAACCAACTGGAAAAATTCTGTAATCTGCATTATAACATTTCCTTCATGGGCCTTAGGATCTGATTTTACCTACTTTCCTATCTGGCATGCTCACATAGAAGTTTTCAGGAAGGCTGGGAAAGCCATCTCTGTGCTACTCTGCTACTAGAGGAAACTAGAAACAAACTACCTGTGCCAAACCATCAGCAATTTTCACTTACATAAACCAACAATTTAATGCAAGGTCAGCTGTTAAAAAATGTATTTCTTCTAAATAGAAATGTATTTTCTTTTCTTTGTAGGAATAACTGACTGAATGAGAAAATTATGTGGTATATGACAATAAATTGAAGCACATTTATCAGCCAAATCTTACCTACAGAAGTAGGTATATGTATATGTCAGTTAAAATTCAACTCTTCATTTCCAATCCACAGGGATTTGATTTGATTTTTTTTTCTTACATTGTGTTGAATATTTTAGAATTGGAAATCATCCACTTATAGGGACAGTGTTCCTAAAACTGCTAAGGATTATTCAGTAATTTCAAACAGACAAGCCCAGCCCATCCTCACCCAACAGCAGTCTGGAAATCTTACTGTGTTTTAAGGAGCAAGTACATTGTGTTATGCCACCCTACCTTTCATATTAAAGGGGAAATTGAGAACTTGCAATAAAGTTGAGTTACTGGACAAGTAATCAAAATCCCCGGTGGTATCTGACTGCCCAGCAGGATCTCTTAATAAAGTGAAAAACAACAACAACAATTTTGAAAAATAACCGCACTATTTTAATTCTCTTCAATCTGAATATAAAATTGTCATAGGCTAACAGAGTTATCATGAGTTTACCATGTTTTGAGGAGTATGACAGATGATATGTATTTTCAAATTCACATGTATAGGGACTAGAAAAGAGAGCCCAGAATTACAGACGGTAAAGTAATAAAATTAAATTAGATACTGTCAGATATAAAACCCAAATCTATCAAAAACCTCATGCACATGCATTTTGAATAGATTATGGTTTATAAGGCAACTAGAATGGAATTCATTATAACAAGACCAAATATCCACATCTGAGGTAATCACCCCAGCCACCTTTTGTAATGAATGGAAAAAAAAGTTTATCTACCATAAGATTCATTTCTACATAAAGAAGTGAGCCAAAATAGACAAATGAGTTATACACTAAAATGGACATCCTTCTCTTAAAGGTTAACCATCTCCAATGCAGATGTGCAGCCCGTAAATGTCTAAAGCTAGGCAAGATAAACCTCAGTCAGAATGACTTGTTAAAACCACTATAAAAATCCACTAAATTGAAAATATTTGGTCAGATTACTCCTCGGTATATATACTGGTGTTTTAAAAAATTTGGTCTGAGAGCCCTTACTGCTTTCACTTCTCCTTGAGAATGAATTTGTGCTACACAAGCCTTTGACTAAGTGTCTTATGTGTCAATGTTTTAAAACTGCTGAAGTTCCAAACTCTCATCTAGCTTCCACTTTAAAATTGCAGTAAATTAAACAACAGTTCTTAAATTGTCTCTAAGTGGCTATAATTAAGTCTTCACTCCTAATGATGTCATCCATTCCAAGGACAAATTCAATATGGTACGAGGTGTAGGAAGGGAGAATTATAACAAAATTCTATATCTTGGCATACAGCCATGTGTAAAGGGCATGCATTACCACTTCTAAGGTTTCTGTAGAAGCTGCTGGAAAAGAATCCAGCTGAACAGGATACAGATGACAAACAAAAGACAAAACCACTTTTTCTTATTTTGTCATACCCCTTTAACTATTTTTTATCTTTTAAATTTTTTTTTACTTGTGAGAGGAAGCTTAACTAAATTCTCTTTCATATGCTTCTTTCTTTCAGTATTATGGTGTAAGATCAACCAATTATTAACACATTCTCTTCCCTAAGATTCTTCTACTTCCTTTGGAAGCTCTTATCCTTAAACCTTGTTAGATGATTTTCCATAGAGGAGCCTGCAAAGATTCCTCTTTTTAACATGTTCAGGCTAACAACAGATTATAGCAATGGGTAGGAGAGTGAGTTTTAACAGTGTGTGTAAATAGAATATACTATTCTGACACAATGTTGCCCCAAACCAGAGACCCCTAAAGAGGAAATTACCAATGACAAGCCTTGCATGAAATTGTCATCACTTAGAGTAAGCAATAATCAGATAATTGCAAGGGACTTATGAGAAACAAATCATTTTGACTGGAAGAATAAAGAGGCGTGACATTTTGTGATGGGGAGAGAAGTAACAGAGCAGCACTCCAACCCCAGTGTGACATTGCCTCAAGAGATCTCACCACTGTCCTGACCTCCTTCTGGGTCTATTGGGGTCTCTGCCTCATTTGACAGCATAGGCAGCTGCACTCCAGCTGAGGCATGGCATGACAAGGTGGCTGCATGCTGGGGACCTCACCTTGGACCACTGTGTGAGCCCAGTGGCCCTTTGCACCCACGGTGGGCTGTAGGCAGAAGCACAGGTGCAGGTCACACACAAAGCCAGCACACTTGCAACCCCAGGAGACACAAATTTGCATGTGCACATAAGCACAGAGCTGTGTGTGCGCAGTTAGAGCCTCCTGGAGTTATTTGAGGCCACTTAGAGACGTGTAGGGGTACACTCACACTTTGTACGTGTACAGTATCCTGCTTTATCTGTTGTATCGCTGGTATTGATGCCAAACATACAGTTTATCCAGCTGGCCCATTAATTACACAGAATTCATAAATCCATAAACCACTTTGATTTGCTTTAACCTAGGTGAGCAGAGTAATTATTTCTTGCCACATTTTCTGCACTTATAATTTAGAATAATTATACCTATATTAAAAATGTCAAAATAATTCCAACCTATCACCTACTTAACTTATGCCTAATAAGGTCATACAAGACCTTACAAGACTTGTAAACTAGACCGTGTCTTAGATCACCTACATGTAGGTTTCTGTAGATTTTATTTAGAAATTGATTCAAAAATCTTCCAAGAAACTGAGAGAACTTCTATTGGGCAGCAGTACCAAGCAAGCAATAAACCAATTTATTTTTCACAGTACAGAAGTATGCAAATATTTTTATTTATGTGTTTACTTGTATACTTTAAGGTAAATAATTTTTCTCCCTGAAGCGCTGGAAAAATCAAGAACACACCATAACAGAAGTCATTGCTGTGAAAGTCAATTTAATAGTCTAACAGTAAGGTACCTCAGAATCTTTTTGAGTTGAATAACTGGGGGCTTTTGAGATAACGCCATGATTTTTTTTTGCTCATATGATCCTAGTACTTACATTTCTGCAGAACCTAACAATTGCAACTGCGCTGCTGATTTTTGTGATGGCTTATCATCTAAGTTAACTTCTGCTTGATGTTATGGAGAAATTATGATTTTAAGGATGAAAGGAGATATCAAATATGAAAGTAATAGAATATATTAGTAATCTAACTTTTAAAAAAATCTAAGAAAAGTAAAGATATTTTCACCAAATAAAAGTGTGTGCAGAAAGACTGCCTTTTTCTTTCATAAGACACAAAGCAAAACTTCTCCTTTCAAAATTTCTTCCTTAATATAAAAAAAAAAAAAAACAAAAACCATAATAAAGTTACTTCATAGATTCTTTTATGACATAATGAGCTGGTTAACTGACACTATGCATGTTTAAATGTGCTAAAATTTCAAAATTTTTCTTTAAGAAATTTTGTTAATTTTCCAAACTTTTTTTTTCACACAGAAGATTCTGTTGAAATCAGTCTTATGTTGATAAAAATGGTTTAACTGAAATGTCAGATTGTGAATTGGGCTTTTTTCATTTTGCAAGCAGAAGGTGGAGAACTATAACATTATCGAAAATGATTATTTTTCTTTTTCTCATATATAGGCATTTGCCAGTGCTTAGATGCTATGGGGAACATCCGCAGTGTAATTTTGGAGAATGTTTATCATATACTTCTGCCAGGTTATCCTACAACATTGTGGCTGGAGATTTTACTATGAATGCAGGAGTCAGTGCTTAGATTGGACCACCACATTTTTCAGGCAAAATAATCCCTGCAGCAGGCAGTACATGGAGCCGTAATTGATCCTTTCTATGAATTCTGCCTTGCAATGTTTTGCAGTTTTTTACTTCTTAGATCTAGTGTCTGTTTTTCAGGTGAAAGTAAGTCCTGTTAAAATAGAAGATGAATGAGTAGATAGATATACAGCTGCAAATTTGAGGGTTGTTATATGAATGCACTGTTGGTATTTATTTTAGCTATCTTTAAATGTATATAGAAACTTTTATATATGTGTGTATATATATATATATATATATATATATATATATATACACACACACAATTAAGCAGGTGATTAGAAAGATTAGGCAAATTCTTTTGGACAGGGTGATGGAGTCACTGCAGTGTAAACTGAAAAAGTCCATCTAAAACCAGAGAAGCTGCTATGTTATTTCAGTCCCTTTTCTTCTACTAGCTGTTTTCAAGCCTTTATTTGACTTTCTAACACTAATTGGAGTATTGACTGACCATATAAATGCTTGCCCCCATTGTTCTACTCTCACAAATTAACTAGTGAGTGCCTCCAGTTATCTAAATAAGGTGCTGATTGATCGTGTGGAAATAATTAATCAAGCCAGACCTGATATGATCTCCAGCCATGTCAGAACTTTCTTTTCTCATTATGCTTACCTAGTGCAGAATTTAAATTTACAGCCTGTGGCAAAAGGTAATGTTTTTTGAGAGGTTTCTACAAGTCAAATTACAAGGAGGAAGTCAGATTTCATTGTAATAAGACTTTAAATGAGTCCAATTACATTTCACTTCAAACAGTTCTGTTTCAAATATTGTTCTGCCTGTCTGGCAGCATTTAATAGAAGCCAACATAGAGTTTAGTGCACTAGGGAATAATGTGCCAACTTTCCTACTTGAATCAGTGGAAGCAGGCGTCCTTGGTGGACAGGCACTTAAATGCATGTAATGCAGAAACTGAAATGCTGTTACAACTGTATTTCTCCTTAACGACAAGTACACATAGTAAGCAATACAATGCCTTTTACTGCAGCAACTCATTTATCATGAACAAGCTTACTGTCCTTCACCCTTCACCCTCCCCAAGTACAAAGGCTTAAAAAAAGACAATGATCTTTTTAACTGAAAAAGCAGGAACAGCATACACTGTAACTTTGTTCAGCAAAGTACGTTACACTCTCAGTGAGCCTAAAATGTCCCCAGATGTCTGCTCAGCATCTTAACAAGAAAAGCACAGGAGAAGTGATCTTCTAAATCATCAAATCCAGACTACTACACTGACAAACTGGTGCTACTTGCTAGTCTTTTTTGACACACAGTCTCAGTCCTGGCTGGCGCTTCAGCACAGATGTTTTTACAGAGAACTGGAGTTACCTAGCTTCTCCTCTTGACACACTAGAAATGAGACAAGAGGAGAAAGCTTTTAACAAAGCTGTCATAATCTTATGACAACACAAGGAGGAGGATGAGTGCTAACCCATCTACTCCTGCAGTGTAGAAGTGTGCCTGTATTCTCCAGCAGTTATATCAGAAGTCTAAAGGCATAGGATCTCAGCCTAGACTGACATTAGATATTTGCCCAAACAGTGCAGAATTTTTACTACACCCAGAAACACGCCACAGCTGAAGAAAGCAAAACAAAAGTCCAACATTGGATTCATAATTAAGCATACTTCCTAAATGTGCATACTTCAGCAAGTGTGAAAAATTCCCTTGGATAAGCTTGGTTGTGAATCGAGGCCCTAGAGCATTTTCTATTTCAGAGGTGGCAGAAACAAAGGCTGTTTTAAGTGCATATGAATCAGCTTTAAGCTTCTTTTTGCATTGTTAAAATAGCACAATTTACAGATTTCCTCCAGCCTACAACAGAAAATTTATGCTTTTACTCTTTGAATGCAGAAAGCAAGTATTTGTAGTAAGGAGGAAAGAGCTGTATTCTGCACATTCAGATATATTCCTACGTGAATATATCTGCAAAGTGTTTGACATTAAAACGTAATTACAACAAGGAATTGTCACACAGAGCATTTGAAAGCAATGCACTTAGTTTGCAATAATATATCTTTAATAGCCCTTTCAGATCTTCACCAAAAGGAACAGAACACAAATCTGCAACATTGCCCAACTGGGAAAATAAATGGTCATCTTGTTTCACTCATAAATGAGTACTGTTGGCAGTGAACCATTACAGGGAAATTTATTACCTTATTTCCAGTGGTAGACCATTATCAAATGCTACCAGATGCTCATCTCAATTGTCAATGTCATATTTGAAGACTCTAATGATACCAGCTAGCTTTCTACATAACAGAAAAATATGATATCTTCACCTCAAAGCTGCCTACCCCAGTATGCATTTGAATTTTGCAAGCAGGTTCATTTCCATTCTGAATGCACAATTTACTCCAAAAAGACCACAACTTACTGGAGGGTTTATTACTCTGCAGAAGATTGTCCTGGTAGCTCTGCATAGCTTAATTTCCAAGAGGAAATAAATATCTGAGATGCAACCCCACTAGTTAGACTAGCAGTACAGAGTTTGTCATTGATGTATTGTTTTATATTTTAAATCCTGGTACAGAATTTAAATCAAGTAACTATGTTTAAGCAGAATTAGAAAACAAATAAAAAACCCTTAGAAGTGTATTAAAATACTTATGTACTTATTTAAAACAAGCTATTATGAACACAGTATACTCTTAGATACATATAGATCTATGATATAGATATATACAGATATATGATATAGGCAAGGCTTTCAATGCCACAATTGCAAGTTATGGGTTAGATTTAAGAACAGCTAATCAATTTTGGCCTCTGTTTGCAGTTTTAATGACATTTCAAACCATGTTTGAGTAAAGTAAAAATGCCTAGCACCCTTGAAATGCATGCAGTGAATAGCTATGTTTATGTAAGTGGATCAAGCCATGAGTCAGAATGTTGAATGACCATTTGGTATCATAAATAATTGAAGGAATGTCATGAAATAATTTATTACAAATGGATTTTTAAAAGTGAATCACTAAGTGCATATGAGTTCATTGCTAGGAGATCTCACTACTTCAATCACTGCATTCAAATACCATTACTGAGATCCTGCTGGGAGAGCAGCATAGGTACTTTCTGGATGGCCTGTTTATTTGCTCCCGTCTCTATTCATGCTGTGTAAGTGTTCCTTGTTTTGTAGAAAGTATGTAACTATTCAAAAGGTGGCTAGAAATAATGGACTGAAAAGGTTTGTTAAAGTTGGATTTGAAATTACAACTGACTTCAGGTCAGACAAAAACCCAAAAAACAAAAAACAAAACAAAACAAACATTAAAATAAAATAAAATAAAATAAAATAAAATAAAATAAAATAAAATAAAATAAAATAAAATAAAATAAAATAAAACACAAAAAAACAAAAAAACAAAAAAACCACCAACCCACAAACAGTTTTTATCCACATTAGAATAAAATTTAATTCATTATTAATTTACAGACCAAGCCTAAATCCAAGCCTTTTAATAGAGGCTTTGATAAATATGCTTCAAAATTTTCTCTTAAAATGTTGTGCTTCCATGAGGCAGTTCCTTCTTCAATTCCCACCACCCACTCCTGCCCAGGCACAAGACACCCCACCATCTCACTGCTCTTAGAGACATCACAGTCATGTGCAAAGGGACTCCTACTTAAAGTAAAACCCTGTTTAATAGCCATGATCTTCACTCTACATTAATCAAGGGTTTTCCATTATTTCCATTCTTTTCAGGGCATTATTACTCATAAGCAATCACTGTGGGCTAAACAGAACACTCAATATTTTAGAACTGAAGGTCATATATTTATAATATTTAAAATTAAAATTACAAAGAGAAATCTAGAATTTTGAAGATCTAATTTCATTGAAGTATGAAGATATGAGCAGTTCAAAACTTTGTCATCTTCCACAACAAGAGACCACAAATTTCCCCACGTGTGATTTCTTTAAGCCACAATTATGTTTTAATTTAAGAATTTTTCTAGATCAAAAAATTGCCATAATTTCTTTGGTTATGGAAACAATATTTTAAGAACATCAGCAGCCACAAGAACAGTCAGGTATAATAGTATTCCACTACTTCCATTACAAAAACCCCAACTTATTCCATAACACCTAGCGCAGACATTATTATTCAGTGTGGTGATTCATGCTAGTGTTGCATGACAAGAAGTTTATATGTATTCTTTAAAGTCAGACTTTATAAGCGTTCTGTATTTGAATGACCATGCTCATGAGTGGCCTACAGCAACCTATAAACAACAGAATTAACCTGCAGAATAATTCATCATGTACTGGGTAGGAACACATTTTAAGAGTCTAGCCTCACCAAAAAGACAGCAGCATGCATACAAATACTCTTGCTCCCAGTCCCAGGGTATATGCATAATTGTTTGGGAAGCACACAGCTAGCCTGGACATTCAGAAAACATATTTATTATATTAGCTAGGAACAAGTGAGCCTCTTAGGCTTTCTAGATACAAGCCATATTTTTATTCAACCAGCTCTCTTTTGTTCTTTTCCTTAGCATATTGAGTTATTTTGACTTGGGGCTTCCAGGAAAGCAATGAACACTGGTTATGCATGTGACAACATACAAGTGCAAAAGTATGCTTTGCTTTCTCTCATTCTATTAGGTTCACGTGGTTTCTGTTTTTTGCCAGGAGGTCATTGTCCAGGATTATGTATGAGTGCTAAAAAAATTCTGTAAGGATAGCCTGTGGTAGTCACTTGGACAGAGATTCTACTAAAATAAAAATATGAAGAATTCATATAAAATAGTTGCTTACAGATGCCCTAAAGATAATGCCAATGTGATACATGTACAAACAGAAATAGGAATGACAAAAAAATGGAAAATTTTATCAGTAGATTCAGACAGGCAGCATACAAAACACTACTACTAAAAATGAAGCTTTTCTTTAGATTTGAAATATTACACAATTTTACTTTTTCTCTCAGAAGCTGGTAAAGAAGCAGGCAAAATAATAGTCCAGAAACAAAGTAAGTTGCTGTGCTTATATATATAATACAGGCTCAATAGAAGGGAATTAAGACTGCAAAATGACATTAAATAACCAAGATTAATTTGCTTTACCCTGGTGAAGCTATATGTGGGAAATAAATTAAAGATAAATTAGGTGAGTACATACTGTGGTGAAGAAGACTAAGAAAGTATTTAGAATGAAAAACTAATAGTAATAAATTGCTTATTGAATATTTTAAATTATTTATTATTAAACGACCATACATATTTATTATTTAAGTATTTAAATAATTAAATCTATATGTCTGAACAGACTTTTTCTACTCTCCTGACCTTGCATGCTAACTGATCAAGTTCTTTCATATTTTGATATTGTATCTGAGACAAAGTAGTAAGAATTCCTTAATTCATAATGGTATTGATTAAAAAATTAAAATGTTAAACTAACACTAAAAAAAAATGTTGAATTCTTGCACCAATGAGACTATACACTAGAAAAGACTTGTTCAGTTTAGAGGATACAATACAAAAATTTATGGTGACAAAATAATAACACATTTGTGCATCAGTTGCATAGGTAAAAATTGCAATTCTATTCATATACTGAGCACATGGTGTGGATGCAAAGAACTATTTGTAAATAAGCTTTAAATAACCCTTTTGCAAACTATTATGAAACACATTATATTGTGTTAATACTATTTATTTTCAAGGGTGTTATATTGTATTATTTGGAAAAAAAACCCAACAACTAACCAATAAACAACCCCCACCCAAACTGAGATAGTGTTATGAAAAATTGAATAATAAAGAAAAAAAAACAGTCTTGAAGAAAAAATATCAAAACAAAGTATTGTCATATTTCCCAAAAAAAGTTAGAACTCAAACAGTACTTGAAAGTTTATAAAAACAGATGGGCTGAAATAAGCTGGAAAAATTATAATAGAACTGTATCACAAAAGACATGCTAAAACCATAGCACTGAAGGGAGAGAAGATACCTGAGAAAATGCAGCATGAAATCCAAACTACTAAAGTCCAGGGGAATGTAAAGATTATTGCTATATCAGTCTTGAATTATATGATAGTCTTTCCTGCCTAGACAAGGTTTGGGCCCATCTATGCAAATCATATTCTAGACACAGATAATACCAGGAGGACTTAAAAGCATTTGATACCAGATGAGACCTTGATCCTTTCACTGATATTAAAAAGAAATTACAGTAAAAACTTAGGAAAAACCCCCAGCTAGATCACAAAGAAATGGGAGATTCTTTCTGGCTTGGATTCCATGTATATTTCCCGTCAAAATACAACACTTCAATTATTTTTTGTTCCATAGGTACCAAATCTTGCTTTGAATGCATTCCTCAGAAACACAGGGCTTATCCATGTTCCCCTGCAATCTGAGGCAGAGCTTCTGGATGATCCAGTCAGTCCATCTCACTGCAGCCAATGCCAGCTGTCAACAGCTGGCTAAACAAAGGCCTGATTTAGACAAATCTTCACTTTGCTGTAGGATATAAAGTCATTGCCTTGGGTTTGTGTCTCTGCTTAAAAACTAATCATCTCCTGACTCATTGTGAACTCAAAGGGCCATCCATGGTACTGCATATCAGGGTTGGTCCCTGTTACTGATTGACATGGTCCCCATTCCTGAATTAGGGATATTTACAAATTTGAATACAGGGTATTTTTGCCTAAATCTGTTGGTTGGTTGGTTGAAGATTTTTTTTTTTTTTTTTTTTTTTTTTTTTTTTTTGTGAAGAGTAAATGAATGAGTTTCCAAGAAAAAAACAACACTCTCATCTCAAGATTTAATCTAATTCAATTAATTGAAAATTCCATCTATTTATTTTCCATGTACAATAATTAATTTTAGTGAATTATTTTTATACATGAAGAAAATAAATACTAACATTATGGAGTTAAACTTTTTATTCAAACAGTAACGATATAAGTCCAGTTTCCCAACTGAATTGCCAAAGACATCTTCTGTAATAACTAGCAATCCTTTTCATCTCCCTCTGTCCCAATTCTCACTCTGTTGCTTGTTTAATATATCCTTCTCATTTGCTATTGTCATGGTGGCTTTTTTAAAAAGAAAGGATTTTCAGAATAAAAAAACCCCAAACAACTGTTTCTGGGATGATATGAGGATTATTCTTAGAATTACTGAATATATACATTACTTTATGCACATGTGTGTATAGGTGTATATGTGAATGTATCTCCATATCCATACCTATATCTTTATATATACACAAGGAATGTTTCGCCAATTCATACATATGTGTCTAAGATTTTATTGATTATGTATGTATAGCACAATCAAAACAGTTAGTAGATCTGTGCTAAGAAAACAAATACCAGTAAAAATAAAGCTTGTTACATTTAGTATAGCTCCGTGTATTAAATCTGTGGTGAAAGGTAAGTGGATACAGTAATATTATGCAGTCCAGAGTCGACATATTTATTTCTTTTGTACTAAAATTACAGTAATTTACCTATTACTAATTGATGCCAGATGGTTTTACAGAGGGATATATATTGGTATAAAACTACAGTGTTAAGAAATGTGCATATGTTTCATTAATCATATAATTATTAGTATACTGATATAAAATGAATAAATAACCCTTACACAATTTTAACACTCAAGTATTTCTGCATAAAGGAAAGCATAAATATTTCTGATTACACACCTTTTCATAATATCCTGTTACATAGGCCAGATATTGCAAAAACAAGACATATCCCAAATCCAAATATTACAGGTGAGTGGAAAAAAGGTAATGGATAGTTGATAATAAAAATAAGTAACTAACATACTGTAAAACTAGAAACCATCTAAAGCACACTGGCTGTGAGTCTGTTTCTAATATCCACTCAGTATCTGTTTAGCAAGAGACATTACAGGAAATAAATTGTACTCTTTTTTGCTACATATGTGAAAACTGCATCACTTGAGAAGAAATGTTAAATCTCAAGATCAAAACTGTGAACTGAAAATTCAGGGCAAGTAGAGTTATAATAGTTACTCAGCAGTTCAGATAATACACATTAAGTATGCCAGAACTTTCCTTTGAAGTTAAAAAAAAAATCCAGTATTTCGAGTCTTTAAAAACAAAGGCAGATTTTTCTGTTGTACTTCGTACTGAGAAACTCTATGTACCACGGCAATTTGCTTTAACCATTAATGTTTGTTTCACTAATTTTAGTATTTGAAAGTTATAATTACTTGTAATTCTGCTGTTTGACGTGGATTTTTGATTTATTAAATATTATTAATGAATAGTGCACAGATGTCACTATTCATGTTGTTATAAACTAGAGTGCCTATTAATCCTGACACACTGCTAAAAAAAAAGTAATATGATAAATTTACCTACACTAAAATTCTTCATTCCTACAACTTTAAATCAATATCATGTTTTGATTTAATCTTACAAAATACACTATGATAATACCAAATGTTAAAGTAAGAGAAAACAACTTATATCTCAACCTTGGCAATATTAACATCATATCAACAAAATAAATTGTAAGAAACTAAGTAAAAACTGGCTTTCTAAAGTACATTATTTTCATTCACTTTCAAAACATTCATGATTTTGTATCATCCAAATCATGCTGCCTTGATGCAGCTGTGGCACTCTAGGTGATTTATAGGCAGAATATTTACAAGCATTCTTTATAACTACTATTATAAGATGTACCTATATCTATTCGAGATGCTTGTATATCATTGACAGCTAATAGATCAAAATAATAAGTGCAAATGCTTCTTCAATACCCAACTGTCATCAGGTTTTATGTCTGTCTTGTGAATTAAAATTCTTTTGCAAGGCACACCAGGAACATCAACTCTAAGTAGATTAAAGGTCAGCCCAATGACAAAGATAAACTTGGATCTTACTACTGATTATTTCTCACACTCATCTTTTACTGTGGAAAAATGAATTTGCCCCTCTTACTGTTCACATACAAGCAAATGAGCTTGATTTATTTTCAAATTCAAACAGTAACAAAGATTTTAATTAGGTTACAAGCCCAAAGTATGTATCACCAGAAAACACATATTAGCTTGGCTGTCTGATTCTAGGCTGATTTTATTGACCTGGCATTTGGAAAAAAATATTTTTTTCCTGGCTGGCAACTGAGCCCATCTGAGAAAGAGTAAAGTTAACACAAGTACATAGTGCCATACTATCATTTTTGCAGTCAATTTCAGGGCTGCACTAATACATTCTTCCCTATTCCAAAATTTCAACAATGGGCCTTTCATAAAGGCATTCTTACAGAACAGTACCTGGGCCCCTCATTCAAATAAATTCAAGCTGAGGTTTCCAAGGAAAGCTTCTGGCCATAATTCACATGACCTACACAAACACAGTGAAGAAAGAAAAAAAGACTGCCTAACAAAGCAACAAAAAGAAACAATGTCCCTCGGAAACAGACCATCCATTCAAGTAAAAAATTAAATACAAAGCACTGCTATAAGTGAAAAGACCATGTGTAAAGAATACTAGAGAGTAAAACCTAATTGCTAAAGAGATGCCATACTACCAGATGACCTTCACACTTTCCCCCTCAGTGTAAGGCATTATACACAGTACAGCATTTGAAGAACTAACAGAACTAACAAGGAAGAGCAAAAGAATCAATTAGTATGCTCAGGCACAGATAGGAAGAGAAAAAAACCCAACAAACTAACTAGCAAAACCCTATGAAATAACAAACACCCAAAGTGCTATGAAGCAGTGTAAGAGCCCTGTGTTACAGCTCACTCTCTCCCTGCCTTCCCCCTCTCAGTGTTCTCTTCTGCATATTAAACAGTGGGTTCAGTAAGGGACACAGCTTTCTGGATTCTCTAATGGAGAAGCACCCTTTTTCCATTCCAAGTGCATTATGTAACTGTGTAAGCAGTGGAAGCCAATTCCACTGCCATGCCCTCGAGCAGTATTCATCTAATGCAAATGGCCATGCAAAAGTCTGCTGCTGCCCCACATGCGATCCCAATCTGGGAGAAACTTAGTTCAGGATTTGCCACACCTCACAGACTTAACCATTTCATTATAACTTACCAATTTCATAGGGAAAAAAACCCAAAAATACTATTTTCATTGTGTCTCGCTCCAAGGTAATAAACTCCCTACAGTCATAGCTGATTTTTACATGAAAGATTTAGCTTGACTAATTTCAGAAAAACAGTTTGGGTTGAACTCTAACAAGTTCACGCTGAGACTTAGAAATAAAACAGAAGCTTACAATATTTACATTTATTGGCTGTCAGAGCAGAACTTTACTTATCTGAACATCCTGACCATATATTGCAGCTTATATGCTAACATTTGCAACTATTATTTTTCAGGATAGTAAGCAATGTTTCCTTACACCCCGTGAAAAATAAACAATGACCCACAAGAAAACCTTCAAACAACTGTACCATACAAAAGGGTTATTCATGCAATTCTTGAGTTCATGCTTTTGATGTTTAAAAACCCTATAATCTCTAGTGACCACTGATTCCTGTGGTCAAGTTCCCAAAAAAATCCCCTAAATTATGCACTGGTTTGGCATTTAAAGGCTTTTAATGTAGTTACTTGTCTTTTGTGTAATGGAGAGAAATTACTTGATTAAAAAGGCATGGTTAAGGAAAAAAATAAAACCAAAAAGAAAACCAAATACAGACAACCCCCCCAAGAAAGAAAACACAAAAAGAGGAAGAGATGGGCAAGAACAAACCAGAAGCCGAGCTTTCCCCTTACTGGTCCAGTTTGTTCACCCACAGGAAAGATGGTGTTGCAATAAAGAGTAGTGGGCACAAGAGGCAGGCAATGCCTGCTACTGTGACTTCTGGGAGGTAAAGACTCACAAACAAAAGAGCTATTTAACATGACCTTGTAAGAAGCCACTAAGATTTGGTAGTAAAAAAGCAGTTTCATTTAGGTTGCTGCAACTGCTGCCAGTAAATATTAATTGCAACTTAGTTGCTATCAACTAAGTAAACTGCTTGCATAAATCTTTAAAATAAAGTTAAAACTGTGTATTATTTTAGGAACTTTCCGTTACTCTGCTGAGATTTTTAATGCCATTTGAATGCTAAATCCATGCCAGTGTTTTTTCACAGATTAAACAACATTTTTCAATGATAGATTTAAGACTTTAGCAATCTGAAGGGGTAGGATTTCTGTCGAATAACTTCAGTTATCTATGTTACAGAGGTGTCTGCCTGGGGACAAGTTAGGGTCCTTCATGGTCCTTTCAGAGAAATAGAAAAAGTGAGTGAATGGTTTTCCTATAGCCAGCTGAGTAGAGATGTTAAAAAAAATGAAGCAATAAAGTAGACATTTAGTAAATAACAAGCATTTTTACAAATACCATCTCTTTCGAGAAGACTAAACTCAAAGCATCTGGGCAATCAGTTTTAAATTTCAACTTTAGGCCCTGATCCGGTGAAAGGTATCAAAAAGCCTTAATACGAAGAAGGCATTTCTCCTTAGAGTTTGTTCTCCCTGTAACGGAGTTGTAAGGTACTATTTGAAAATCACTGTTTTATTTCTAAGTTACATTAATACTAAAAATAGAAAGGTCAAAACTACAAAAGGCAAAGTTGGCTTTTCAAAAAACAGATTATTCATGTGTTTTTTCTTCAAGTCAGTTGTGATTTTGATGGGACAAGGATACCAAGGATGCTGTGATTACCAGTACATACAGATCAATATACTTAATCATGCACTCGGTTGGGGTTCTTAAATTTTTTTAAATTAGCTTATTTTTTTTTCTTTTTCTTTGTAGTTATTATTTAATTTTTTTTGAAAATTTCCTTTGGTTTGAAATAACAGAGCACTGGGATTCCAGAATAATGGAGGTCCAGGCATGCTTGGACAACAGCCAGGTGCCACAATTTTCACCTAAACAGCTTGATGAGCAGGTCAGCAACTTGAAGACTGTGATATTGCTGAGTATGAAACTAGAAACTAGTTACTGAGAGGCTATAAATCACAACTAAAATTTAGGGCCTACTAAAGAGATTAAGAAAAAGAAGCATGTGATGATTTTGGCATCCTCAGTGCAATAGGGACATTGCTTATAAAGGAAAAATTGTTAGAGCATTAAGGCTCTTTTTGCCAAGATAAACCCAGTATTGTTGTTAGCTTTGTGGTTTATAAAGTCTCTGCTTTATGGTTTATAAAACCTGATGACCGAAGTCAGGAAGCAGTCCAAACAAATATTCCAGGGTTAGGCAAGTACTTAAAAAGTTTCTGGAGCTGATGGGGGAAATTTTATGTGAAAGTAAAAAAACCCCAAGTAACTAGTGCAAACAAATGCTGGTATAGTTCTAAATGTTGAGAATGAGGCAAATTTTATTTCCCTGAAAGATATCTGAATACTGAAAACAATTTTATCTGGGTTCACATGTGTGTGTATTTATAGATATATCTTCATACAGAATGTAGAAAAAAAAGTCAGTTAAATGCAAAAGATTGGATCAGCTATAAAAATAATGATGCAACTGTTCAGCATTGCTATAAGAATACACAGAAAAGAAGAAATAAACACAAAGTATATCACACTGTTAAATAAACGAGATTAAGGAGTAAACTGGAGCACCAAACACCTCAACTGCAGAAGTGTCTGTAGCATTCTAACCAGCTCTCAGCAGGATTCAGTCCCAGCACAGCTCTGCGAGAGACTGAGAAAAATATTATTTGTTAAAAAAACTCAAGTGTGCATTTGGGGGTTGCAGGGCAAGGAACTCACTGAGCAAGGACCATGAATTTGCAAGTACACAGGACTGTACATGTCAGGGTCCCCTTCTAAAATTAACATGAATGTCACCACAGTCATCCCCTATGCTGTTCCCTTATCAGCACTTGTCCAGCAGGCTTACACTGGTATCCTTATACAGCCTTTTCATTTTTGAGCACCAGGTATTCCCAGCCTGAAATTCAACATGCATCCTTTGCTTCATGCTACAAAACCCTTCTTTGATGGTTTGCAACAGCTTCAGATCAGTTCAAAGTGTCCTGAGCAGTTACTAATGCCTTGTACAGGAGTTCCAGTTAGGGCTCTAAGGAAACCCACAGGTCAACACCATGTGGAGTAGACAGATCCAGTCTGCTCCACAGGGACACAGTCCCAAATTACACATGTATAAACCACACTGAAGGACGTTTTTGTGTCATTCATTTATTTATTCCCGTATGAATAAAGGATACAGTTATTCATAAGCAAAAGTAAAAATATTCTAGTCTGTTTATGACTTATTACATTCACTACACAACTCAATAGTATTAAAAGAAAAAGCAAAATATAGAAACATGCAAAATTTAGGGCAAGAGAGCCCTGATTACTACTTAGTTTTAGACAAATAATTAAGGAGGCCTTCAGTTACTCATCCTAAGCAGTGGAAAAGGTCTGGTGCAGCCCCATATTTCTGGGCAAGATACTTGACAATTCCTGAGAATGGAGAGCTTGAAAGAGCAAATCAGTGAGAATGTGTGAGAAATCTAACAGAACAGCAGAGGAAGCAAAATTTATGTTTGAAATGCTTAACAATACAGTAGGGTGTTGATAGCCTGAGGAAAGAAAAAACACCCTTACAAACCTGCTAAGTGAACTACTGTGATCTTTTTCTCTCAATGCTGGATATGAGAAAAAAAAAATATGCTTCGATGATAGATTGAAAGCAAGAGCACCAGAGCAAAGTTTGTGAAATGCTGTAGGAAATTTTAAACATTTTTGTCTATCCACTTTTCTAACAAACTTTTTCTTTTTACTTTTGTTTGAAACTTTTAAGACCAGAATGTTCTATCATTATTCCCATATATTTACACATTATTTCTTTTCCTGGCAACCTAAGTAAACAAAAACCTCACAACTAAAATGCTTCAGAAAGTACAGGGCATACACATATGCAAGATTTTGACTTTTAAGATAGTGTTTAGATTTGTTATTCTTCTATTTGTTACCTACTTCACACTTTTTATTTAATATTAATCTGACTACAGTCCTTTCGATACTTCTTGACCAATGAAAGTGAAATTAATTCTTATGTACCACAATTTGGTTTGCTTCCACAGGAAAAGAGGTAACAGTATTCCACCACAGAGCCTCTTACAGGATCATTTTTCTAATTATTTTTACAAAATTAAAATCTTGATGCAAAAGGGGAGCCTAAGGAAAACATAAAACAACACTTCAGTTTTTACCTTCACATGACTGCACAAGAAGTACCAAATACTACTTTAAAGAAGAAAGGAGGAGGAAGAGAATCCTACACAGTTGATAAGTTAAACTTCTTGACTTAAAACCTTTGTTAAATGAATGACTAAACAATAACGCATGATGTAATGAATGCATGTTGTGGGTGTGATGAGGGGGTGTAAGTGAAGGACAACTGAAGTACTTCAGTGGAAAACAAGAGTAAAAATAGCTATATTCCATCATTTCTCCCAATCACAGTGATTTGATATCAAATAAAAAAGTATATGCACAACGACATATATTGCAGAACATATGGGATTAGATTTTCATGTTTATCCTTTTATTTCTGGAAGAAGCACCTAACTACCACAAACTTATAGCTGGTTAACTCTTGCAGTAAGAGGGGTGACAACAAACTACTTAGAATTCTGTTTAACCCTCCTAAACATTACCAAATGCTGACTATAGGGATTCTGATGGAATAAAGACTTGTCAAGCCTAGCATCACATGATCATTTTGATAGACTACAGAAGTCTCATTGAGTTCAATAATTTTAATCTTAACTTTCTAGAAGAATTCCAAAGAAAAGCCTTTAGGCTTGACCAGCCCTCAAACACTTTCACACTTCACTCTTATCTGCTTAAGGGAGCTGCTCAGGTATGTCTAATGGGAGACTTGGGCATTCAGTTCTATATATTCAGACAGATTAAAATAATGATAGGCTATTGTAGACAGCTATATACAAAGAGTATATATCTGAAACTGGCAAGAAGAGATTAGTGAATATCAATGTTAATGATGGAAAACCTCTGCAAACATATTAATAAACTTAACACTCTACCGAACGTACTTAAAAAAATCAACATGACATTTTAGTTTTTCAGTCTATAACACTTCAAAATATATTTGTAATTTTACAGCTTCATTAAATATGTTATAAACAAATAGATTTCCCATTCTAATTTTATAACCTTACTACAACAAATCTATATTTTTTTCCAGGCATTATTCAGTTCCAATTCAGTTGCAATGATGCACTTCTCAGAAACCTATAAAACTAGACATGATTCTATATATCTAAATGTAGTGCAGCTCTCCTTATCTTGTAATTGTTTGAAATCTTTTAAAGAATTCCTTTTTCCACTAAGCAGAGTTGATTGTAAAAGAGGTTAGGAGAAAGAATGAACAGTGGAAATTTTGTGCTGCCTTTATGCATCTGAAGGGGTAAAATCACTTTTGTAACTAAGTCTCCTGATACATGAAAGGTTGACTGGAGAAGGTAACCTTGACTTACTATTTGTGACTAAAGTACTATGTATATTTACAGTTCTTTAATTATAATTTCCTTTTGTGTTTAGACCTTGTGATAAGGACAGATGTAATTCTCCAGAGGTCATGGCATATTTAGTCCAAAGATGACCTTCACCCTGATTTATTTACCTTATGTCTTGGGTGTAGAACCTCTACAATTCCCTCAAAAGGAAATATATATATAAGACTACAGTTGCACAGGCTGAAAAAATTGATATATCAGATATATCAGTACAGGTATGACAGATTTTCTATGCTTTCACTTCAAATTCTCTTCTTTCTTCTTTTTATTTTTTAAGAAAAATAAAAAAGCCACCTAGTTAAACAGTTTAGAATACAGTGATGTGAAAAATACCTCAGAATGTAGTAATGATGTATTTTTCTTTCTGCACATTTTCTTAAATTCCAAGTTACAATGAAAAACATACAAAAATTCTAAGTCAGTGGGAGAGAGACATTCATAAGTGTTAAAGCACTGCTGAAT